>NW_008237233.1:1184657-1185666 GCF_000691975.1 Corvus brachyrhynchos | reverse complement strand
ACCAATTTAGTGTAGTGGTTTGGTTCAAAATACTCATTACTGTTTATCTGCTGTGAGATAAGAATTAGGAGAAATGCAAAACAGGCACCAAACTTGAAAGAATATAAAGAAGTTTATTAACAGACCTAAAAGAAGAAAAAAAAAATTATACCACCTTCAGAACTCTCCTCCTCCCCCCACCTTCCTCCCTTCTCCCACTGACAATGTTCAAAGACAACCCTTAAGATGTTCAGTCTGTTTACCACTTCCATAATAACCTTGTTCAGTCCATTTAGAAAGAGAAGTCTCTTCTTGCTCATGCTATGAAAACATTATCACAACGAGACAGCCGCCCACTTCCAAATATTGTTCAGTCCATTTAGGAAGAGGAGTCTCTCTGCCTGCGTGTGAGTCCTTTCCCCCGACTTGCAGCTTTTCCCGCAACTGCTTTCGAGGGTCCACTCTTGAAGTTTTTTGGGGTACAATTTTAAGGTTGAGCTGTTCAGAAACAAAAACAGAGGCCCTTCTCCTTCCCTGGGAGCAAAGGGTCTTCATCATCTTCATCGTTAGGACTATCTCTGGGAGCATCTCTAGGAACTGAGGTTTTCTCCTTTCCCATTTGGAGCAAAAGTCCTCATCTGGTTCATCTCTAGGGACTGAGGTTTTCTCCTTTCCCGTTTGGAGCAAAAGTCCTCATCTGGTTCATCTCTCCCTGTCCAAACTTCTCATGAAATTACAGCTGCGTCAGCATCTGCCTATCTCAGCGCAGGTGCTTCTGCTCACGAGTTGAACACTCCACCCCCCATATCTTCATGAAATTACAACAGGATACTCTGATATATCATAGCTTCACAACAGAATTTCAGCTTTAAGCATCTCCTCTCTCTCTTCCCTCAGGTGTCCAGCTCTTCACAGCAATAAAAGGGTTAATCTCACCTCAGCCTTGCAGCTGGAATTCGCCTTATCGAACTGGAGAGGGGGGAGAGCCAAGCTGCTCCGGCTGCCCACGGCAAAGCAGGGGGGGGGGGCG
>NW_008237233.1:1153659-1184619 GCF_000691975.1 Corvus brachyrhynchos | reverse complement strand
GGGGCGGGGGCCGGCCCCGCTGGCCCCCACACAGGCCCTGCAGCCACCTGTGCCAGCGCCGGAAACGAGAGAGAGCTTGGGGGGGAGTTTGTCTATTCTCAAGTGTGGATCACAGAGGTGATCACAACTTTAAGTGGCTTAGAGAATTGTCCATATCCAAACTGGCCAGCTGATAGGTTCTATCAGTTCCCAGAGGAAACTGTAAGCACCCCTTTGCAAGGACGTCCCTTCCGGGACTATGCTTGCTAACCTATGACAGTATAGAATAATAAAATGGTTTGGGTTGGAAGGGACCTGAAAGGTCATCTAATTCCAACCCTACTGCCACAGACAGGGACATCTTCCACTTCAGATTGCTCAAAGCCCCATCCAGACTGGCCCTGAACATTTCTAGAAATGGAGCAACCACAGTTTCTCTGGACAAGCTGTGCCTCACCACCTGAACAACAAGAACTGCTCCCCTGTAGCCCCTTCAGGCACTGGAAGATGCTCTAAAGTCTCCCCAGAGAGCTTTGTCCTCTCTGCAAGCTGCCAGTTAGTCTGTGCTAATGCTCTCTTTCCAGCAGCTGCACATCTCTTGTCTGCTTAAATCCTGCAGGCCAGGCTCCTCACTCTTCTTTGTCTTCACTCTGGAGCATCCTCAAGCAGTGTGAAGACAAAATATGAAAAATTAAATTATTCAAGAACTGGGAGTTAAGCATTTAAATGCAAGTTTTACTGTCTCTAAGGTCAGGTCAACTGTCCTGCTGGACTGGCATAGACTAGAGCAAATGTTTTTGCCTAATACTGGGCTTTATGCACACTTTATTCAGTGCCCTACACTCCTCGATTGCATAAGCTACTTTTAGGCAAATTCATCTGATGCTTGTGTATATTTCTGCCATGTCTTCTGCACAGCACCAGCTGAATCTGCGTGCCAAATGGGGTAATAGTAAGTAGGAATCTACATTAATTGCTGTGCATTTTTATTCCCTTGCTAGTGATCCTGCAGCAATTACTCCTAGGCCACTGGAAAACAAATTATGTATTAATGCTTCTCTATGTTAAAGTAGTAGGAAACATGTCTCGGAGTTTAACATGCCGTCAGGTTCATTTGAAAACAAGTAATTTGAATTTCTTATCATTAAATAAAAATTTTTTTAAAAAGAGCAAAGCCTTTGGCTGCTGTTTATGATAATCTGCACAGATTATGGAAGAATCCATCAAATTACACAATTTTCCCTGAAGAGTGGCCCTGTACAGAAGCCAGTGAGAAATGCTGTGCAGTTTCACTATATTAATCAGAGAAGTCTAGCCTTGGGATATGCAAGCAGAGGACATTATTGGTTTTTTTATGTAGAAGGACAAGGAGAGGACCAGACAGCTTCTTGTGATTTGTATATCTCTACAGTATGATCTAATTATGGTGTCTGAGCCCTCACAAAATTAAATATATTCTTGCAAAACGTTTCTCAGGTTGGTTTTGGCCTCAGGATTTATAGAGCTCAATCCCCACACAGTTCTTAGCTGTATAGAGATCCCTGTAGGTTCAGCCCAGAACACAGGACTGTGTTGAGATTGCTTGGCAGCAACACAAGAGTCCGGCAAAGTTTAACCAACCTCTGCCTTGAGGGCAGACCTGACTGCTTTTAGCTGTGGTGTTAACAAGGGAGATGCAACATTTTAGGATAAGAAAGTCACTTTTCAGTAGATATTTTCAGCTTCTCCAGTGGTCATCAAAAGGGATGGGTCAGTTGCTCTGGTTAGTAGAAATAACATTCTGCAGGTGAAATGTTATGGCTCATTTTGAAAGCAGAAATTTTAGAAGTATCTAAGAATAGTTGTTTCCAACCAGAAGCAGTCACTACTAGAAACCTCCTGAGATCTGGGTGGAAAATTTTCAGTTCAGAGACGTTCCTTTTTACTAGACCTTCATTGTCTAAGTGCTGACTGCAAAATGAGTATCTGGCCAGGGTTTGCATAAGTGCATTGAAAGGGTCAATGGGCTCTGCAAATAGGCACCTGTACACTCAGGCAACAAATCTGCAAGCACAGGTGTAAATTTGGGTGCAGTTTCTATAGGTAGAAATGATGCTTTCCAACACCATTGAGCCTCCCCACTACAGCTCTTGCCAAGAAAGGATAATGTATAAGCAAGCTTCAGAAATCCAGGAAATCCTTTTGGGTGTATCACCATGGCCTGGTGAAAATCACACAAAAAGGTAGTGGGCAAAGAAGGGCTCCTCCCTGGGAAACTCACTGGCCTTCATAGTTATTTAAAAGGGGAAAAACACCAACTTGGTGGCTTTTTCAGACTGGTTTCAAAATTAAATAATGATAATACACTCAATATTATATTTATTTTTCATTTTTTGAGAAAAAAGTTATATGGCTGAGTTACCTCTATATAAGAACCCATATTCAGGGTATTCTGTTGGGTCCATAGCTTAGTTTCTGTTGCCTATCAGGTGTTCAAATTTAATACTGAATGCCACTGAATAGAATAGGACTGAGCCTGCAGTAGAGATCACTGTGGAAACCACCTCCTGGATATTTTGTAGGGTTTGTTATGATGCTATTATAAGAGATGCCTCTGCCTGCATTAGGTAGCAAACAAGAACACATACAGAAGTCAATAATATAGAAAGAAATAGGAGAAAAGTGGGGACACGGAGAGTGAGAGAGAGGTAACTTAGATATCACCACATGCGGATTCCTGCAGCATCCCACTGGTCCTTCTTCACCCTCCTTAATCTTTGGTGGTGCAAGTCCTGGAGTAGTTCTTCTGGAGGAACCACTTTTATACAGCCCAAGTCCTGGGTATCCATGGGGTGCAAATGCCATTCCCACAGCTTGGGCTGGCACATGTGTAAACAGCTGTTTCCTTTCTCACAGTTTGCCACCATGTGAATTTTTGTCATGATAGGTCTTATTTTAAGTTCCCACAGTCTGTACAGTAAAATTTTGTCCAGTGTGCTAATTTCAAATCTTCACCTTCGTTAGACCTGGAATTCAATTCCTGTTTTGCCATCTGTGCTAATCTCAAGTTCCTGTTGTGGTGGCTTATCCAATGGGAAATTCTTTCTTTAACAGTGTTTTGAGATATGCAGCTGCATTCTTTAAGTCCTCACAGAACTCACCTGTGCTTCCCAAGCTGGCAGTTCTGTCAAGGCTGGTATAATTTGGGGAAGGTTTTTCCGTTCTCAGTTTGCCCAGTTTTTCTTTGTGAGTAGGGAGAACATTTAAATTTTTTTGTTAATGCTTCCAATATAAAGCCATGGCTTCCCCTATGCAACCAATGTACCCAGTCACCAACAAAACAGAAGGAAACCTGGCAATTCCCTCCACTCAACCTATTGACTGCAATGACATTTAAGAAAACATCAGCACCTGGGTTTAATATCTCAGTTATTCATATTAAGAAATATAATTTAATTCTGTTTTGATTTTTTTAAAATAAAAATTAATGTATTTATATTTATATTTAAACATCATAATTCCAAAACATTTCACCTTTTTCTGTAAGGAAAAAGAAAGTGAAAAAAAAAAAGCAGGGTCCTTCTCCTACCTCCTTTTTTGGAAGCCAAGAGACAGGGCAAGCCAAGGAAACTGGTACATGTCTGAAAGATATTTTAAGGCTAGAGGAACAGTCAGCTAGTAATGCAACCAGCATTAACATAGCCACTAATACAACAATAATTTATAGAAAAATCACAGGTTGTGTAATCCTCCAAAAGCTTCCTTTGAAAGGAAAGCAAAGGCTGTTTAGTGAAAGCTTCCACTCTTTTCAAGGGTGGATACCTCAGCGTAGGATTCAAACAATTTTGTTCACAGGGTTTTTTGTTGGCTTATTTTTTTGTGGTGGTGTTTACTCAATATATAATTTTATAATGATGTAACTTACATCTCTGTAAATTATATTCCATGTGTCAGAATCAATGCCCCTAAAATATTCTCAAAAGGCACTAAATATATTTCATACATTCCTTGCTAACTCTGTGTTATAAAATAATTGATACACAGCCCACAAAACATCTAAAAATACTCTCTCAGCTTAAAAGATGCCTGCAATTTCTTCTGCTGTGCATAGCTGCAGACCACAGAAACCAATCCAAAAAGCCAGTGACGGCAATATTCAGGAAGCTGCAGAGAGAGAAAACAACTTTTCACAACCTGAGTATTTGCTTTGTTTTACACTGAATGGTCATTAAATATGTTTACACAACTCAGCAACAGAATAAATTTCCAGTACATCTTTTCCTAATGAAAAATATTTTTCCACAGTTCTTGCCATTATTGGACTTCTTACAGTTAATATTTTATAAATCTAAATAAAATAGGAGATACAATTATATATAAATTGCTGTTGTGTATGCATGTTTATTTCAAGTTATTATAATAATTTCAGGAATATTAACACTATTTCTAAAATGAACAGACCTCCATCATTTATTTTCTGAGTGTTCATATGGTTGGGTTTCTCTTTTTTTTTTCCCGTCCTAAAATTGGTGGTACATCTTTAATAATCCCCAAATATCAGTGAGGAGGCCCATACAAAACAGACACATGAAGGCTTAAACCACATCGAGATTAATTCTTTTCAGCAGTGGACTCTTTCTGTGATCTCAGATTTATTACTGCTGCAGCAACTTTCAGTCAAAAAACAAAGGGCAGGAAAAAATAGATGAGAAGACTTTACATTTATTCCAGATGCTCACTTACATTTTAAGATGTAGGAAAGGGACAGGGAAAGCATTTCAGAGGTTCATAGGGAACACAATCCCATGGAGGTAAGGTTTGGCGCATCTCCTGACAGCAGCATGGTGACAGCTTGTCCCTCCTGGAGCAGGAGGTGGGGAAGGAGCCAAGTGTGCCCAACAGACTGAAATGCACAAGGATACAACTCCTCTAGTGCCTACAAAACCCAAAAACCATCCACCCAAAATGCCACCACATGGTTGTTGGTCTGCTGTAGACAAGGGTGACACTCCTGGGGTGCAGAGCCTGGGGCCAAGCCTGGAAAGTTGGGAAGGGAGGAAGGACCACCACACACCACGCAAAGCACATTCCTTCACAGGGAGTAGATGGAAAGAATAATTTCAGAAATGACCTGTACTTTCAACATCATCAAACACAGCAATGGCTAGGTAGAAAATTCTGTGCTTTGGGAACATTTACGCTATGTGTAGACATCCTTAGTGTGGCTCCATGGGCACTAACACAGCAGAAAATTTCAGTAGAGAAACTGGCACTTCCCTACTGATCATGTCCCCATCTTATGTGCCAGGGATTTTATTTTGATTATGTTTACTCTCAAAGAGGTAGTTTCTCCTCATTGTCTGTAGGGCACTCAAAGCCCACCTTTGAAGCCAATGACACTCTGCCTGTGACAGAAGCAGCACAGCGTGGCCTTGTGGGTGAAAATCACAAACCCACTGACATTTGCAGTGCTGGCCTTTGATACAACTTCACTAAACCACACATGGGGACAGCCATAGCCAGCATAAAATAAAGCCTTCTGTGTTAAACCCTCCCAAACCACCACTGATATGATTAAATTTATGACTGCATGGACAGGCCTTTGTTCCCTGGAAAAAAAACCCAAAAACCTATTTGCAACTTGGAGAGGGAGGAAAAAAAAAAAGAAAAAAACCTCTAAAAAAAACTTTTTCCTTCCAGTGATAGATTTCTGAACCTTGTGAACACATTGCTGAGATTAACTGCTTTCTTCTTAAAGGGACTTAAGGTTCCTCTGTCTCACAAAGCTACACTCTTTTTTCTTTTTGTGAGAAATGACTCAGTTGGGGGGTTGTGTCCAAGAATGATACCCACATGAACAGACAGGAAGTCAATGGTGTAATTTAGGAGGCCAGCTGTCTGCAGCATGCTGTCATTAGCTAGCTCTTGAAGGTGACCAAGGAATCTAAAATAATGTGGAGAAACACTTTGCATTTGACATTCTGGCATTTTGTTTGCTGGAAAACAAGTGTTTTTTAAAAAATCCGGGATCTTTCAAAAAGTAGATCTGCTGTGGAATTGAGAGCAAAAACTACAAATTAACAGGAAGGGGAAACCCCCCACTCCAACTTCAAGTAAATGGATAGACTCCTGCATTTTAAGACCTGATTAAATATTTAAGGTCTCATTGAACAGAAGCACCAGGAACGTCTCCGGACAAGCTGCTGTAAAATCTTCATGTAAATCCTCATGCCTGTCCACTGGACAGGCATGAGCATTTCTCCAGATAGCCTTTGAAATATATTATTTTGAGAAAACTATTTTGCAAGCCCATTTCATGTGATGATATGCATTTTGTTTAGGCAACCAGGGTTAAGAGAAGACTGCTAAATAAACTCATTCGGAAAATGGGTGCCAAACCTAGAAGGAGGAGCCTTCACCTGGAGGTACTGGATGCACTGACCATGGAAGAGTAGTGAATGAGCACAGAACAGGGAAGGGAGGGGAATAAGCAAACCCAGTAGAACTGCTCATCACAAGACCTTTTATCTTTTTTTTTCTTTCCAATGGAAGAGCCCTAAATGAGTTAAGACCCAAAGAAAACAGGGTTTTCCCTAAGCTTTTGCATTTCTGATGCCTGGAGCTCCCTACCAACTGGAAGCATGAAACAACACTATATTGCATCCTTTCTTATTCCAGTTTTGTGGTCAGATGACTCCTTGGCTGGCCTAACTGACTGCTAACACATATCCTGACCTGGTCCCAGGTGAGATAGCTTTCCCATGAAGGCACTTACAGGACAAAGAGTCTCACCAGATAAAGGCTTTAAGAAGCAATGACAGTTAGCATCTGGTTAAAATATCTGCACTTCTTTCTTCACTGCAGCAAGCTGTTAAATTTTACAAAGTTTTTTTTTTTTTTTTTTTTTTTTTTTTTTTTTTTTTTTTTTTTTCTTTGGTGAGGAACATCCAGAACAATATAACAGTATATGTATATCTGAACTGTTTGGAATAAACAATATTCCTATGGCATCTGTTAGAGTCCAGTGCCACTCTTTGACATGTCCTTCAGTATAAATATAATCTGGGCATCACTGCTGCTGTCTCAGAGGTGGATGTTATCAGGAACAGGAACAGCTAGAGAATCATAGAAACATAGAATGATTTGGGTTGGAAGGGACCTTAAAGATCTTATTTCAACCCCACTGCCACAGGCAGGCTCAAGGTCACCGGAGGTAGATGTATCCCTAACAACATGGCAGTCAAACCTGTGAAATATCAGTTCAAACCATCAAAGGCAAGAGCAAAGGAACAATATGAACAAACCAACAGTTGAAATCTGAGAAATTTCTCAAATTCTCCCCTTTCCAAAACTTATAAAACTTTGATTTTGTTATTAGCTGCTTTTGAGCTGTAGATACCTTAAGCTTCCAAAGAAATTGTTTACACTGCGAAACTGAGATATTTTAATTTAAAAAAATTGTCAAATTGATTCAGTCTAGCAATTTCAAAACTTTCTGTCAAAAATATGACCTAATTAAAATGAAACTGAAAAGCAAGTATTTACAGAAAATGGTTTTGTTGCAAAAGCACTGACTTAGACACCTTCTACACTTGTCTTAAGGAAAAATAATCAGAAAATCTTCAAGGACCTCTATTCAGAACCACAGCAAGTGCAAAACTGCAAATCTTACATTGCCAAACAGCTTCCCATTGATTACAGTTTAGAATATTTAGCTTCTGCAGCTCCTTGTCTCATGACAACACTTTTAACTTGTTCTTCCAGCTTTTAAGTGCTTATCCCTCTTTGTAATATTGCATGTCAGTGTCCATCTTTATCTTCAGCATGTTTCCTATTTGCCTCCTCTCTTTCCTCCTGATTTGACCTAAATTATCAGATCCAGGTTTGGATTAACACAGGCAGGTTTGAGTAATCCCAATGGATCTTTTACTTATATATGAATATACATATACAAATAGATATATATATATAACCAACAAAAAAGATATACAAATATATGTGTATATAGATGTAAAAAATATTTATGATATGTATACATAACAATTCACTATATATATCATGTAATATATACACATACATCTGTTCAGAAGGTGTAATGAATGGTACACAGACAACTGAAAGCTGTGAGAAAAGGGACATATATTGACATGTATCAGACAATGTAAGTGGCCTCAGAAAACTACATATTATAAAATTTAAATAGAAATTTGTGATGGGACCCAAAGACTGGAGAAAGACCAGATAAACTTTTTCCATGGTTTCAGGTTCCTACCAACATTTCACAGAATCACAGAGTTTCCTGAGTTGGAAAGGACCCACAGGGTCATCATCAAGTCTAACCCCTAGGCCTGCACAGCACCACCCCAAGAGTCACACCACACACCTGAGAGCATCGTCCAAACACTTGAACTCTGTCAGGCTTGGTGCTGTGACCACTTCCCTGGGAAGCTGTTCCAGTGCCCTCTGGCTGAAGAACCTTTTTATAATATCCTCCCATGACCTGAACCTCCCATGACACAACTTCACACCATTCCCTCGAGTCCTGTCACTGGGCACCACAGAGAAGAGATCAGTGTCTGCCCCTCCTCTTCCCCTCATGAGGAAGCTGTAGACTCCATTAAAGTGCTCCAAGCAATCCATGACACAATAAACTTAAGTGCTTTGTTATGGGATAATGTATCAAGAATTCCTGTTTTATTAACTACTTGATTACCTGCTTACACAATCTGGTGAATATTATTTGTTGTCTGGTAGTGACCATTGGGTAAATTAAAGAATCTGAAATATTCAGTCTGGGTTTTTTTTTTTTCCTGCAAAAAAAGAACAAGAGAAGACTAACTGAAGTGCCAGAGGTGACACATCTACTAAAGATTATACTCAAACAACACATGTTGAGACACAAAAGCCAAAAAATTTGAATTAAGGTTGCAATATCTGTGCTGACATACAAGTTGTTATCCTTAAAAAAATTGAAAATAAAATTAATGAGGGCAGCAAGAGATGAGGAAATGATCTGAGAATTATTGTTAGAAAATCAGCCCAGATTTTCGAGTTTAATTCTAAATGTCTTGATTTATGTCAATTTAAATATTATATGCTCTTTATTCATAAAAATATTAACTTTTACTTCCTGCAGCAGTAGTAAGTCACTCTATTAATCCACAGTATACGTTTCAGTTACATCACAGCTGCAATGGACATGGCACCGTGCACTATAATCTGCTTCCCTACGTGCTCTTCAGTGGCACCACAGTGGGACAAACACAGTCACTTTGCTTTAGCTTCACATGCTGATTCAGTGATAGAATAAAGTACTTCACAGATTAGCTTAGCCTGCAGCACTTAAAGGTCAGGATTTATTGTAATGTAAATCACAAGGCAATTTTATCTTGACAGAGATTACATACTGTTACAATATTTCTTGCTGAATCTAGTGATGTGTTTGCTTTTTCTCTGCAACTGCTGTGTAAAATTGGACTTCAGCCCAGAAAAGAAAAAGGGATGGCAGCCTGTTTAGTTTTTCAGCAACAACTTAATTTCTGTGCAAATATTGCAGCATTCTGAAGGAAAGGTATTAAAAAAAACCCTAAAAAAACCCCAAAGAACAACAAAACAAAAATCCTGCTATTAATCCAAGAAATCCTTGCAGGATGGAAAAGCAGTTTGTATAAATGTTCAGCATTTTTTTTTAAATGATCTCATTACAGAATGCTGAAGCGGCATCTTGTCATTCTTTCAAAATGCATTTAAAAAAAAGAAATTGACATTTATATCCTAGCTAAGACTCCAATGGTAGTGAGCCAGTGCTCTAGAACCTGCTCCATTCACGGGTGAGCTACCTTGGGTTATGTGGTGCCAGGACTGTAGGGCACGGTCCCCTTCACAGGGGCTGAATAAGCTCTTTTGTACCATGTTTACAGACAACAAAAGTTCTGTGTACTTGTGCATTACAGCCACAGCATTACCAAACACAGTTAACAACTTGCATTCAAGAGTGGCATCAGGACACACAGATGGGCTCTCCATGTCTTGTGAAGACACTTGTCAGCAAAGACTTCAGGGTTGCCTCAGGTATTAAGCACACACATTCCTCCCATTTACCCAGACATACATGTCCCCAGGAATGGGACTGCAATGCTGCAAATCCATCTAAAAAGTGCCTTGCAGGATGAACAGAGCTGGTGGCACTGGAAGGCTACATGGAAAAGGATGTGCTACTGTTGAATGACTCCTTTAGCAGAGCCTAGCCTTAGGTTAGCAACAAGATGAGTTAAGTACCTCATTCGTTTGAAAGTCTTGCTGTTTTCCCAGTCTTTCTTCCGATGTTTAGTAGTTTGGGAACAAACTAGGCATTTCAGTGAACTCCCTTTTGTGTGGAAAACAGAAGGGAGGAAGACAGGAAAACACAACATAGGGTGGAGAGACTTGGAGACAAGGCAACAGCATTTTTATAGTCCTCACCACCACAATCCTGGGATTGATGTGGTGACTTGATAAGATGTTGAATTATGCAACCATTCCCACTGATGTACTAATGCATTCATTTTGGCCTTTGAACGTAGCTAGACTTGCTGACCTCAGACTGAGCTTTTAGATAGGATAAACATGCTGCTGTGCTAGTGTACATATCAAGTCTGGAATCTGAAAAATCATTAAGACAATAAACATGATGCTGAGTTTACAAATTCACTTTTTCAAGCAAAATCACACTTTAGTCTATATTAAGAAAGCTCTCTTTTCAGTCAAAAATGGAGATCTGTATATAAACATACAGTTGTACAACTGCTGTGCATATTTTGTATTTAGATTAAATGGCAAATTAGTAGATCCTGGTAGATTTTCTGTATTCCTTTCACTGAATTCCCACCATCTATATTTGTTTGTCTTTTCTAAGTTAGGATTTTAAAATGCAATTATAGCAAAATACACAAATCTATTTTGCACTCCTAGATCAAGCTCTGAGGAAGGATGCCAATTAGAATTCAAAAAGTTTGTTTCTAATGAGCAGAAAAAACAGGTGTTCATGGGGGAAAAAGCAAATTTCACCTAATTCTACAGTTTATTGAACTTTGTAGTTATTTCAAACTGCATTTAACATTATGGCAATTTAAAAGGGATACTGGAGTCATATTACTGTGTCTCAGAATATGAAACAAGAATAGGAATCTGTCAGACACCAAGAACAGTTTACAAAAAAATAATAAGAGTTAATAGTAATTATATTCTTACTTGCATTAGTTGGTTTGGGTTTTTTTAATTGTACCCTCTGGCCTTAGTAAACAGTGCTGTTGACCTTGCTAGTTTGGGTTTAGGGTGTATTGTTTATTTACACAGAGATTTGTAAGCTATGCAAACAAACAAACAAACAAATAAATAATGAAACAAATCTTCCACATGAGTCTGAGACCACTCTTTTGGCACCAACTCACTTCTAGCCGAAGAGAATGCATTTTAATAAATTTTAGAACACACAAGTTTCTTTCAGTCCCTCCTTAGTTTATTAATTTTAGTATCATTACCCGTTCATGTAAATACTTCTTTCCAAAGCTGAAGAGAAAAATAGACTCAGAAGCAGCCACCAGGTTCCTGGTTTTTTTAAAGCACACAGTTTACCAGCTGCAATCAAATTAGGTTAGCAGCACATTTAGGTTATTTTGAGTTTTACATCTGCTAAAGAAAATAAAAAGTAATCTTTTGATGATCACAAATGAAATCTGATATAAATATCTACCCACTACACATTTTTAGGTGGTCATTTAGCAATCAGACACAACAAGAAATTAAATGCTATGAGCCTGTGCTAAATTACAAGGTCGTAACTATTATTATCATTGGGGCATAATAGCTCATTTATTCTATCTCATATTCTTATTGATCACAGATCTTCATAGCAGCTTAAAAACAGTAATTTCCTACTAGATTATATATATTGTCCTTTCTTTTTTCCTAGAACAGAATCTGAATTAACACATTTCTTTGCATTGAAGCCTGTGTTCTAACCCAGACCAGACTGATGCACTCAGTGCAGCACCATGAACTCACTGTTAGATGTCTGCAGAAGGTTCCCATGGAAGGCCCCTAAAACTACCATGATACAAGTATTGGGAGCCCCCAGGCCCTCTTCAGTACTCAGTGGGACTGTAACAGGAGATGCAACAGCTCAACTGCCTTCCACAGACCTTAAGAAGAAGCAAGGCTATAGATACCAGTTTAATATGGCTGAGCCTTTAATTAGCACAATGAAAGGTTTCAACAGACAAATACCTTGTAGGTGCAAAGACTCCACAATTTCAGATGTCAACATCCCTTTTGTCTCTGTGAAAAAAAAAAAGAAATGCTACCTTAACAAAAGATGTAGAAGTGTAAGTTTGCACCTTATCTGATTTAATCCACCACAGAAAGTTAGGTGAGCACTGAGATACCAGACTGTACAACGGCAGCAAGAAGATAACATCCTTTCTGCTGGCATATGCTGCCCATAGCACCCAGAACAAAACCTCCCTCACTGTGTTCCATCTCCAACTGCTCCAGTGCAGCTCTCTGGGGCAGGTCTCTGGATAGATCAAGCACATCAGGACTAGAGAACTTATATGCATTTAATTTCCACTCCATTTGCAAAATATTAGCAATTGCCCATGATTCTGATATGTATCATATTTCATCTCACTGAAGTAGAGAGAAATGCCTGGGAAATGCCTGCCTTCTATCCTGTATTTGGAATTATTAGGTGTGCTGGTTTCACAAAGACTAGCACAGAAAGGCCAACATCAGGCTCAGCTCTGCATGCCACATTATTATCAATAGGGGAGAAGTGGGTGCAGATTCATCCTTCAACTTTATCACAACCACACTGAATTTTCTGCAGTTTAATTGTTTTTATCCTCTTTTTAAACTCACATGAATAATAAATACATAGTAAAATAAAAATACCTGGAAGTCTGACACAGGTAGAAGATCAAGATTCCAATACATGGTAAGTGTAATAATTGCAAAAGAAACTATGTGATTTAGGAAGTGAAAGTCACTTCCAAGGGATGTGCAGGTACTTATTTTCCAGTGGTAGCAGAGGAATTTGAAAGTCCATGAGGTTCAAGGGCCAAGACCTTGGTGACTGAGATGCCCAGCACCTGTGTTTCACTGTGGAAATCAAGCTGCAGATCCATTAGTTACTCAGATGTGACCTGAATATTTCATCTCAGTGCTCTGCACAACGTGTCAAAAAGGGCCATTGAACTGAACCAAAAAGGCCCTTTGCTGGAAATACATTTTTAAATGGTCACACAGCACAGTTGCTTATCAGTCTTTTATGCAAGAGAAGAAAATTTTACTTCAGTAAATACTAATTCAAAAATACATTTGCACTCATTTGAGCATATTTAAATACAAAATCCTCGCTGTTAAAAAACAAAAGAAATGTTACTGCATTGCATCCCCATCACAACTGGGAAAGAATTTAAAATTATAAATACGTGAAATAGCAAGGATAAATAAAGCTTTGCATCCTTTCTGAGAAAAAGAATAGTTAGTGATAGCATTAGAAACAGTATTAAAATAACTTTAGTCAGGCAGAAATAACTTATATTGATTTTTACTTCACATCTAAGAAACATGCTGCCTCAACTTTTTAGAATTTGGGTGCCAAATTCATCTTGACAAAAGACAAGAGAACAATAAAAAGAAAATGCCCTTCCTCCTCTGCCTCCCACCCAGATGGGCATAGGAGGAGGAGAAAAGGTGTAACACCACTAGGTGAAGTGACCACTGATCAAGAAATGCTGTATGTAGAAATTTCCATACCATTTTACTGCTGGTTTTTATAAGTCTGCTCCTCACTAATCTACCTAAGCAAGGTAAGGGCTGTGATGATGCTAGTGAAATGAGGGGGGAAGGATCAGAGACAAGACAAGCCACGAGGTCCTTGCAGAAGCTGAAAGGGATGCTGAGGAGTGGCATAGCACAGGGGTTCATGAGTTCACAGGATCATGAGTTAAGGGACAGGGGCAGCCACAGATCCTCTTCACTGGACCATCTTAGAGCCAGGAGGGAGGCAGGACAACATGATGGAAAGCACAGTTGGAACAAAGCTGAGTCCAGCATGGGGGAAATGCAGGCATGAGAAGATATTGCAAGGAGCCTTTGTAAGAGCAGGGCATGGAGTTGCAAAGTCCAAAGTAAAGCAGGATGACTGCTTGAGGCAGGAAAAAATTAGGACATGAGTGTACTATCTGGATGTCAGAACAAAAAAAGGACACATCTTCCCCCTGCATTCAGAAATAAAATCAAATAAAATTACCAGCTTATCTTTGAATAAGTACATATTTTCTCAGCAAATTCTGCACACCACAAGCAGTCAAATATTTTTTGTCTATTTTTATATATCTGCAAGGTGACAAAACACAGAAACATAAGCCTTCTCTACGTGCAAAATAGTTATCTGTGCTGCATAGAAGTTACATCTCAGTTGGCAAATTTCGGTTGTATGGGTGGAAGAGGCCCACAGATTTTTATGGTGTGCATGCGCACCAAGAGAGAGAAAAGATTCAGGTATAAAAATTCTACCTGACAAAACCTGATCATGCCGTTTTTACTCATAACGTCAGAGCCCACTTTTTAGTCGTAACAATGGGTCCCCCTAGTGGGTAAAACCCTAATTGACGAATTTTGTCATTTAAGTTTCTCTGAACGCAGCTAAGTATCACATTTGATTACTAAGTGGAGGACGCTGCTTTTAGGAAAGTGAATATGAAAAGATACGGTTAACTTTTGTGCAACTTCTGAAAAACATAAAGCGCAGCCACAGCGATATATATTCCTACTGAACTGTTCCATTAAGCAATAAAGTAACATCCTTAACATCTAGGTTTTAAAACAATAGTAATAAAAATAACTTTTTCTATGAAGATTGCTCTGGGTAGGGCATAAACAATTTGTCAAAAAAACTGCGAGAAAGAAAAATTAGTCTTGCTAACACTTTTTCAAGTCATGAAACTCAGTGTTTCACAGAGAAATTAATAGATTAGCACTGCAACTGCTTTTAATAAATTATAAACTGGCATAATTACTTCACTCACACAGCTCCAGACATCAGAACCTATTTTATTAACTGAAGAAGTCTCCATTAGGATAGTAGGATTATGATTTGTTCTTTAGGAGTACTGGGGAAGTAGCTAACTTCCAATGGGGGCTGAAGAACTCACTTGTTGCCTTTTTAATGTCTTTTTAAGGGTGGTCCAGTATGATCTACATTAACTAGCATTTTTTACTGATTTCATTTAATTGGGTTGTTTGGATGTGATTATTTTATTTATATAAATAGCAATCAAAAATACCATACAGACATTTTACTACTTTCCTTTTCAGGTACAGCACATTACTCTACTTTTGACCTCTATTGAATAGCTCTGCCTTTCACTAACCAGAAGAACACAAATTGGAAGTTTTTTTGGCTTTTTTAACCCCATCACAACTGGGTTAAAATAGACCTATTTATTTTACGAGTTTTCAGAACTCCTTTTTCAATGGTAACTGTTCTCTAATATATTTCTTTCTTATCCTATATTTCCACTTACAGTTGGGACAGTCACTGTGATGCAATCTCTCTGACTCCAGCAGACGAGTGGGAAGAGTGCCTGCCTGTTGGAAAAGTCCGATGACTGTGGCAGGGGAAGACATTGCAGAACAACCAATATGGCTGATAAAAGCAAGCTCCGTTTATTAGCCATCCAGAGGCACTTATATAGTATACCAGCTTGTTAACTCTTAAGTGGCGTAAACCTATCACAGCGCATTTCTGCTTCTACATAATTAGACTACATTGGCAAGCTTCTACAGTTATGTTATGATTAAAGAATTCAGAGTTCACCCTCCCTTCTCATGGTCAGTACATCTTATCTGCACAGCTGCACATCCTCAAAAACTCCCTTTTTGTTCTCAGGCCTGTTTCTCACACAGGCACTTCTCATGGAGGGCTTTTCTCATGCAGGCCTTTTGCTTGCAGGCTTTTGCTTGTACAGTTCTTTTATTGATCCCATAATTCTATCAATGACCCATGCCCCTGATCCTCTAATCATTTTACAACACCTGCCAACACCTGGGAAAGAAGGAAGAGGCTACAGAACCTGATGTAAATTACTGCATGCTTTTGCTAACACAAATTGTCCATATCTTTTTCACACCAATAAAGTAGGCTTTGTCATCAGTCAAACTTCAAGGTCATTTAAGAAAAAGATTCAAAACCAAATCTAACAAAAAAACCCCAAACAAAAAACTCAAACAACAAATAAAAAAAAAAAAGAAAAAAAATCAAACAAAAAAAGACCCTTTCAGAAATTCATTTCATTAAATTTTAATGAAAATAAAGAATTAGTAATTTCAGTTTGCAATTTAAAAAATTATCCAGATGTTATTTCTGGATATATCTGTTATTTACATTATTTCTGCTAAATATTCTAGACAGTCTTATTTAGAAAAGTAGCCCCTTCCTGCTAGGCCCATTCTTTATCCCTTCGAGAGGAGTATTTTATAGGAATTATTCCTTTAAATTTATTTCTTCCTTTGAAATTATTTTAAATACTCTTTTACAAGTGGTTTTCAAAATAGTAAAGGCTAAAAAGTGGAAAATACAACCTCCACCACCAATACACTCATATGTGATTTCAAAAAGACCTACATATGGAAATTTCCCCCTTATTATGTATTCTGAGAGCGATCACTGCTGACTGCTGGTAATTGCCAATGTGTTCAGTTTGCTTAGCAACAGTTTTACAGTAGATGTACCATTTGTGCAATCATAAAAGTAAGACACTTGCAGATTCTCTACAAGTATATGATGTTTCTACTGATTTTCTGCTAATATGTGTAACATTTTAGTAGCAATATCTGAATGGATTTGTGCAGATATTTCCCTTAGTGTACCTTAGGGAAGCACCAAAAACACTGGCTTCTTTTTCCCTCTGCAGAATTGTTTTTCTTTACGCAAAAATGGGAACATTCTAAGCATCCCTACAGACTCACTTCCTTGGTAGCTACAGAAAATGAGTTCTACAAAAGTTTTCCTAGCACCAGTTGGTATCTCCTATAACCTATTGGCTTAATGGAAAAGTCAAAGAAAATGCAGCTCTTGCTTCAGTTAGGTTCCTTGTGCACCAAGACAGGTTGTAGTCACAGCCATTTACTGCTTAATAGTAGGACCCAGTTCAACCAAAACAAATAAAAGGGTTGCTTACATGAGCAGCACACCCATCAGATATGAGCCCACAAAAAAACTTCCAACCATGCAAGGGTTTATGAGCAACTATAAGCAATCTATAGGGCAAATGGATTTAGTGCAACTGTCCCTATCCTCTGTTCTTGCGTAATTTGTGATAAAAACCTCTGCTAACAAAGTTTACTTTGTAATATCCCAGAACTGCACATAGCCTGCAAAACTTTCTTAGCACAGGGATTTAAAAATTGAAGGATTTCTCCACACTCTTGTTTCATGGCTTAACTACCACACAATCTCCAACAATGCCAGTCACAAGAGAAACTTCTTCCTGAGCTGCGGCCACAGTGCAAGAAGAGAAGTTGTACCCATGAACTCTACTACAAACTTGTGAGGAGCCCAGAAAGAAAGAGATCTACATGGACGCAGATCCCCTCCCCTTTGGGCTGCTATTCCTTTCACGCAGGCCTGTGACTTAGCTTAAGAGTTCAGGGCCAGCTGTGTCCCTTCCCAGTGCTTCTGTGCTCTTCCCTCCTTTCACAAACTGCCTCTTTGGCCTCTGCTCTGTTGCCAGCTAAGTTGTCGCGGTTTCCTCTTTCCTCTTTGCCAAGCTCCAAGGGCATGGTTAAGCACAGTTCTGCTGTATGTGGTAAAATCAAACACACCAGCAAAACACTCAAGATGTTTCTCAAGTCAAGCAGAGCCTCCACATGATGCAGCACATGCAACATTAACGTTGTCTGACTGTTGATGACTTAACTGTGCCATGGAATCTCTCCCACAAATAAACACGAACCGAGTATGTTTGATGTCACAAACCTAGTACGTAAAAGACAGCTCTAAATAAGCCAGTAGAGTAGTATTTGGTGTACACTGCATTCTAACATGGTATTTTTATTCATTTGAAAGTTCTTGATTTCCTCAAAGCTGCATGGGATTAATTAGGGTATTGATGGACCATTTGGAACAGTTATAAACAATTGTTACTATAAGCTCTTAAAAAGAGGTTCCAGTGATTTCAGTGCAATGGATTACAACATTTCCTAAGCTGCCGTTTTTAGACCTCCATCAGGCATCACTGTCCTCCATAGCAAAGGTGAGAGAGAAATATTTGTCCCAGGTACGTGAAGTCAGACCTTGTTCATTTAACACTAACCCAGTTTTGCAAGTCTAGAAATAAGGCACACATTCAACAGCATACCTTTTACATATGATGTAATGCTGAAAACAGAGAAAATAAAATGTGCCACCAAATCACTCCCTTCCTTTATGATTTCATGCAAAGCATAAAATGAAAAAACCAGGAATCTGCATCCTATGATACACCAAGAGAACTGCAAAAAAAGGACCAGGATTGGTGTGAGCCCCAAAAAACACAGAGAATTGCATGTAGTGTCAATGCTGGGGCCAAGCAGACAGTTGCAAGTTCAGAGCTTAGATCTTAACCAAGCTCTGGTCTCTGATATGTCACAATTATTGTCAGGTGGTGAATATCAAGAAAAGTCAACAGGAATTGCAACAACCCCAGTACACAAAACTGTGAGATCATCAGTCCGCAGCACAGAAAAGGCATGGTTTTGAAATGCAAAAATCTCCAGAACGATGAAATTAAGAAAAAAAGTAAAACCAAACATTGAGACAGTATCACTACTCTGATTGTTTCTTTTTCCTTTCTTCTGTGTCACTCCCACAGTCTGAGCAACTTACAAAACCTCTCTCCACGGTATTTTTATTTATTTGGAACCTGGTCACTGGCCTGGGTTTATAGAGCCTTATACCATTATTACCTGGCCCCTAACAAATGCTGCCATGTCTACAAGAACAAAGTAAGGCTTACCAAGTACATTGCAAAAGCTAGAAATAAGGCCTCAATTCAGAAAACACAAAGTACATCTTACTGGAAGAGTTACAAACAGTAAGTGGTCACCTATCAAGAAATAAGTACTAGCCATCTACAGAGACGGTACCGCTCCCATAAAGGCCACTGCAGCATGTTAGAATACTTGGCACATTCAGAGGTAGGAATTTTGATGGAAAAGTTTTTGAAGACTACTAACAGAACTTTCCAGTTCTCTATCACTTTGATTGCCTGCAGAAACTAAAAGGGTCCCTGAAATAGTTTACAAAAGAAATTAAAAGCAAAGTCAGAAGCTACTGAACTGGACAATTCTCCTACTGATCCTAGAAAGTACTTGTTAAGAGCCCTTCACAGCCTTAGTCCCTAACACTGCATCTTTTCCCCTTAATATTCACCTCCTAAACAAATCTTCTAAGACAAGACAAAATACTTGTTAGAAGTTGTGGGGTTTGTTGCAGGTTTCATACTGCATTTTTTAAATATGTCTTATATTTCACGTAGGGTGTTTTTGCTATTAGATTCTAAAGCATACTACTTGGCTTGCAGGAAGTTTGCCATTGTAATTGTCTCCAAACTATCAGAACTGTGGATACAGGCGAGAGAGCTGCTGGCTGACATCTGAGTGATTTAAGCATGTTTTGGAATCAGTTTATCATTATGCATAGTTTCCTGACATTTGTTATCATACAGGGGTAACAGAGAGTTAACAAATGGCATCTTTGAGAATGCATATGCTTGCTCATTTAATGTTACAATTCACCTAAAAGAGCAGAAGTTAAAGCTTATAAATGAAAAAAGAAAAAACATTCTTCTCTGAAACATTGTCCCTTCTAGTTCAGCTCAGACTGAACAACAAAAATAATACTTTCAAGTAGTAGTAAAGAATGTTTTATTTAAAGGAAACTTTTTCAAACCTTATGTATCAAAACTAAGGCCACAGCTAATGCTAACACAAAATCAAGAACCTCTAAAGGTTCTTATAATATGATACAATTTAGAAATCTGAGACAAGGCTATTTTACAAACAGTTACTCAAACATTCTGAAATGCAGCATTACTTACTTGTTCTAAAATAGTATGTCAATTATTCTAGCGATAATATTTAATGATACAAAGTACTGAATTATCAGTGCATGTAACCCGTTTTTATTTTGGTCCTGTGACAAGTAACTTTCTGCATCACTCCAGCTACTGAAATAAATGAAAGGACAAAACACTGTAATAGAAGCGGCCAACAACTCCTCCCTTTTGTGCTGTGTTAATTTCTTTTCTTCTAATACTAAATATCTCCGGTCATAATAGCAATAAATTCTTCTTGATTGACTGTAAAAGAAGAAAAAAAAAAAGAAGGAAAAAACACATCATTAGACAAACAGCAAACAACAATAAACCATAAAATAATGGATATCTGTACTTTACTTAAAGGCTTCTCTGTCAGTATTTGTTGCATCTGATCCATTACTGTTAAGTGTTTACAAGTTTGCTTCTAAAACAGGAGTTTTGCACAGGTTTTTTCAGGTAACATGAAGTCAGAATGCAAGCTTTGTTAGGTGGAATACTTAAGCCAGAATCCAACTAACTTATAATCACTTATATTATTTCTAATTATGAAAGTAAAAATATTCTAAAAGTGAAACATGATAGAAAAAAAATCTGAGAAACAGCTGTAAAAGAGATAGGCTGTGCAAAGTAACATTACTTTGAAGGTCTATAAAAATATTAAGAATAGTATCTGAATTTTATTAAGTGAATACTCAAGCAACAATACCTCACCTAGTTATGATTGAATTAAGTTTTATTCTTAAAATCATAATTCAAAACATTTACATCCAAACCACCATCATAGATCAAACAATGCTATTCCTGTCTCCCCAATCTGTAATACTTGTCAAACACAAAACAAATTTTAAGATCATTTAGCAATTATTCCATAAATTAGCTAGAATTAAAATGGACTTTTGATGAGCCTTTCCCTATCTGAACTTCATTCTTCATTTATAATGAACAGAAATTTTACACAAACACACTTCAAGAATTTAAGTCATAATAATAAATTAATTAGCATTCATTAGTTATTTTGCTGCACTTATACCTCAGGTACTGACCTTACTCATATGTTAAAACACAGCCACTGTAAAAGAGTTAACCAGTGAACATGTTCAGTCTGCAACTAATTACTGTAGTAGAGTAAGCCAGTGGTATGGAAAAGACAAGACACATATGAAGTATTCTCCCTGATAATTATCCATCCCAGCCAACATGCCCAAGCTATTCCTAAACAAAGCACTGCTAAGAAAGAACTACATTTACAGCTGGAAGAAAATTAAATTCAACTATGTTAAAGAATAAAAAAATCAAAAAGCCTAAATATGCCCTGCTGTGATGCATGTAAAAAAATATGAAACAAGCAGATTTAGCCTTAGGGCCCTATGCTCTGAAGTACCAGTCCATCACATAGCTACATCTAGTCTAAGACACAAAACCACTGTGACTGTATGACTTTAAAAAGCATCTCCACAGCTTTTTCACAGTAACAACACAGTAACAGAACGAATTCAAACACTGTCTCCAAAATATTCTCTGGTTTACAACATCCTTGAAACTATGCTGCAAAGTGGAAATACAACACTATAATGACAAACAAATTTTGGAACATTCAAAGAAGCTTCAAAAAGCAGTGTAGTTACGATTCTCAGTAACCCAAGTAATCCCAGTTAATCCTCTTCAGAGGAGGATCTGTTCACAAGTTAAGCACCATGAAAGGGGAAGCACAGTTTTTCATGGCAACAAATTTCCCTCACCTCCATAATATAAGTGATCATAAAAGAACAAACTAGAATCACAGCTAAAATAAAGAAAACGTTGACTTAGAATCTTGAGAGTTAAGAGCACACATTTTTTCAGCGGTGGGTTTGGGTATTTTTCTTAATTCTGTGCCAAAATCCGATACATGAGACTGGATAGTGTTTCCTACAGGTGCATCCACACGAGATGATCAAAATTGCATGAACTGACACCATGGAGTTTCTGAAGTTAGTTGTGCTCAAAACCAGAAGTAATTTCCAAACCCAGGAATACCAAAATAAGATTGTTTACATTTTTAAGGCAGAAAAAAACATACTTTCTTTTACAGAAGTCTATATACAGCCTACCAGTAGAGCTCAGTGGTTTCACTGAGAACATAAGGGCTCATGTAACCTGAGTACCACACAAGATACCTTATTTCACTGTGAGCAAAACAATCTCTCAAATGTAATAAAGGTGTTAAACCAAAAATGGTATTATTTCTGTATTTGACATATCAATTAGAAATGCTACCAATGAACCGCTGCAGATTTTTTTTTTTTGAGGGCAGGAAAGTAAGGAGAATTAGATGACAGCAACATTTTGCCATGTGTCCCAGGTGCTTGAAGACAAATGGAATGGTGATTTACAGGATAATTTACCTTCTTAGAATGAATCTTAAAAAGCTATGAACAGCCTCAGTTTTCTTTAAAGAATCACAAAACCACACAGAACTTTAAGGATAAACAGTACCATACATAAACATTATGCTGTTAATCTTCCATATTCAATCTTCTACTTAATTGCTCTAACAAAGACAATGAATGGATGATTGAATAAGAGGAAACTGAGCCACTTACTCTTAGCTCATCAATTTAATTTAAAAAAACGTAGCACTGACACAAAATAATTATGACTCAATAACCCTCCTGAAAGGAGGTTAATGGTCTACATTCCATTTGTAGTACCCAAGCAGCAATGTGACAAAAGAACATTGATCCATGATTCTGACATCTCATTTGGCAGCCCCAGGATATCAACACATGACAAAACATATTCGCACAAAGAATTCTACTCTCACCTCTGCAGCTACAACTTCTGAAAAATACCACTTATGTCAAACACCATAGAAGACTATCTGTCTAAAGGCTGACAACACAATTTTTTCCACAAGTACATCCAAGTTTTGAGTCCAACAGATGCTCGTAAGAGTAAATATTATTTTTACAGGAAAACTTATGAACTGCTAGTGAAATCTCAGATATAAGTCACCACCCTGAAAGAAGGATATTCAATGGACTGATACAGTCTTTAGGTACAAGGTCTCAAATGAGCAGTCCTCAAAATCCAGGTATTAAGGTTTCTGATGTAAAAATAAGGATGTTTTGAAGTTAATCAAAAACTCTTTAAGTTTCAATGTTCACAGTGATTTAATAAGCATCTTATCAAACTGGATTTGCTAATTCATTCTTTATCTACCCACTAAATCCCTTCTGCAGCCTACTCTGTATGGGCCTTGTCAATTCCAGAGCCATTTTTCACACTATACTTTTCAGCACTCCAAGGCTCAGAAGTATGTTAAAGACCCATCCAAGCTGACCCTACCCAGGGTACTTCCAGCATGATTTATTAGCTTAATGCTCCATATCCAATGCTGAAATCACGACACATTGCCACTTCAGATATATTAAGTAAGTGATCAAAAGACTTTCTCTCAGCACTTTAATACTTTTACTGATTTATAAGGAAATAAAAATGTAATGTAGGTACACAGAATCTCTCACATATCAGTTCAATTACTCCACCTTCAACTACACTTTCAGCCAGCTTTTAATAGATATTGGTTGAGTAAGAGTTGGTGGTGAATCAACTTGATTCTTAGACTCCAGGACTAGTAGCTGTCAAAAGCAACAGTCTGCATTATTTGTAAGCTAAATTATGTTTGAGATTAAAGTAATCTAGAAGGAAACTTAAGAGGACATTTTCATAACAAAACAACGCCTAAAAAGAGAATAAAATTAAGAACAAGATTATATGGTGTTTTATTTGCCAACACGTACTTTCTCCATCTCCATCCTTATCAAATTCTTCAATCATAGCCCGTAGTTCTTCATCAGACATATTTTCACCCAACTCTCTAGCAACCCGGCGCAGGTTTCTCAGACTTATTTTACCAGAGTCATCATCGTCAAACAATTTGAATGCCTTGAGTATTTCTTCTTGTGGGTCTCTGTCCAATATCCAATCTGTCACTGCAAGAAGGATAATTAAGTTAGACTAAAAAATTCTGAAAGGTAAATGCAAAACGACCTTTGCGAACTAAGACAATATGAAGGACACATATGTCTGATTTCACCTGCTCTTACATTTGTATACAATTCAACATGCATATTTGTTTGGCTGTTATCTGACCTCTCTTTCTCACCTCTGTTTTCACAAGCTGAGCTGCTCTTTGGGACGTAACTGTCACAGTGGAAAGCTGCATGGCAGTTTAGACACAGTCACACTTTCTACACATTTTCGAATAGGAATTAAAAGTATGCACAGGATGCCTCTGTTTCAAAATTCCAAATTTTCAGAAAAAACACCATCAGCTTTTTAGATGAAGATGTGAAATTCTTTTACTTTATATGTTTTCATCAGGATAGAATTTTGAGTTGGGGAGAACACTGAAACAGTAAGTGAAGGAAAACATCCACATGGAACCTCTCTTTTAAATATAAAACCACACTAACACAAAAAGCACCCATAACCAATGAACCAAACACATCCCACCCCCCCAAATCCAAAACCAAAAAAAGCCTATACATAGGGGTTGGGTTATAAAAAGGACGCTGCTATGAATTGCAAGATGTTTATTCCGAAAGGATTCTTCAGCCTTTATTCTTTTCAAGACAACCACTTGTCAGTTTCTGCAACAGGAAAGACAAACTTGCCTCATGAAATATTTTTCTAGTAATTACTTCAGACCACACCCCCCCAAATCCAAAACCAAAAAAAGCCTATACATAGGGGTTGGGTTATAAAAAGGACGCTGCTATGAATTGCAAGATGTTTATTCCGAAAGGATTCTTCAGCCTTTATTCTTTTCAAGACAACCACTTGTCAGTTTCTGCAACAGGAAAGACAAACTTGCCTCATGAAATATTTTTCTAGTAATTACTTCAGACCAACCAACAATAATGTATCTCCATATCTTTGTACTGGCTAGTCTTGTATTACAGGGCTAATCTTGTAAAAAAGCCATTAAAATCACATCAACATTGCTTGCACATAAAGAACCACTTACCATCTGCTATGAACTGCAGATGGAATGTCTGCTCTGGCTTAGCAAACTTGAAAGAATTTTTTCATGCTCCTATAAGCCAACTACAGCAATGAAGTTTATATATCTGCAGATTTACCCCAAATTTAAATATTTTCTTTTAAAATAGTGCTGCATGACAGTATTATATCATTTGAAAAATGTTACCTTTTGTGGCAAAAAGACAACTGAGAAATAATAAAATGTCTCTAAATACAAAACTATAGAAGACAAAATATGACTGCATCTTTATGTATTTCAGTTGAACATTAAGAGAAATTGATGGCTCAAGAATTGCTTAGCTATATTCAGCAGCTCTTCACAATTAATGTCTCAACAACTTATTTTATCTAACTCCCCAATCTTTCTGTTAGAAGTGATATCCTGTTTAATTCTTTGTCAAGTTCATATTGCACCACAGCAGTACGCTACTCCAACTCAAGTTTTCCAACAGGTTTGATCCCCTTCCAAGTATATACTGTGCTTTCTACAAGAATTTTCCTGGCTTCCTGCAGCACTTAGTGACTGCCCATATTGACAGCCAGGACAGAACAAGGAAGCAATGAACAGGACTGAGTATCAGGAATTTAGAAAAGTAATTGCATGGTAATTACAATATATGCATTTTATATAATATTACAGCATAATGATGTAATATTAAGAGTACTACAACTATCAAATCAATACACTCACTTTCTTTTTAATACTTCCACATAGGATTTATAAATCAGAAAAGAACCAGAAACCATGTTCCCTAACCTGGAATATAACTACAAAAATATTACCTGTCATTAACAAGACATTTGTCCAGTATTAAACTGTTAAACAAATAAATGTGGCCACATTTCAAACAATAATTGTTTTGCTACATTAAGAAGATTGCTATTTGTAGCCAAGAGTAAATACTGGGGTTTGGGTGTTTTATTTCATAAAATCTACAGAAAACAAATACCTTGAAGAAATGGACCTATCATGAACATAATGAACTGTCATGGACATAATAAACTAGAGATGTAAACCCACACAGATTACTTTTGGGTACACATAAATTGTATGCAAAAGCATAAATTATGTATAACAAAAATCCCCTAAAATCTTCAAAGAAACATCAAGTCTAAAAATTCTGCAGATCACTGCATACTCAAAGTACACAAAATTGCACAATACACAAATTTCAGATGAAAGAAACAACTAATTCTACTGGTTTTATCAACAGTTGAAAATCCTTGAAGTACAATATTTAAAATCTGCTTCAGTTTCTCTAATCTTTTCTTATATATTAATATAAGATTATATATATATAAATAAGATAAATATATATAATTAATATATATATTAAGTGCTTGTCTGTGTATTCACTCCTTCCCATGAAATTCAATGCCAAATGCCTTTTCCACAGCAGGAAGAAGAATCTTACAAAGATCCATGAACAAGACAAGAACATCTGCACTTTAAACTAGCATTTTTTCCTCTGTGTAAACTTGAAAGAGATTAAGATTGTGTATACCCTACTTCCTTTTATACTGTAGCAATCATGCATCTCTAGGTATCAAATTAAGCATCCATAAAACAAATATTTATCTTCCTTCACTACTGACCTATATTAAGAAAAATATGAAATGACATCCCCCACTCCTATTTCTTAATAGTAATAAATAATTGAAGAAATCTACAAAGTACAGCTTTGAAATTTGTACTCCCTACTATAGTCTAATATCTCTAGAGGTAGAAACACAATCAAACACATACCAACTTCATTAAAATCTTCAAAGGTGATCTTGCCTGTTGATTCTCGATCATAATCTTTAAGTATTTTCAGGACATCAGCTTTTTTCACATCAAAACCCAAGGCTCTCATTGCCACCTTTTGGAATAAAATGGAAGCGCAACCATAGATAAGGCTCAAAATAAAGATTTAACAGATTTTCTTTTTAATTTCAGTAATTCCCTTCTTGACCAAGAGAAAAAGAGCATTAGTGGTTTAGTAAAAATAATAAATAAAATAAATAAAAGAAAAGAGCTTGGGATATTAAAACCATCTAGAACTACTATTAGGAAATGGAACATCTAGTTACAGTGAAAAAAAAAAACCTCTGCATTTTCAGGGATTTTACCTGGACTGGACCAAATGCGTCTCAGGACAAGTAAATTTATTCCTCATTTCCAAAACCATTTCAAAATCTTATCTTTTTAAGACAAATGTGAAAATAATTCTGCACACTATTCTTCATTTTTCAGGCAAAGTGCGTGTATGTTCACAGATTTACAAGTCCTGAAAGACTTTTAATTGCTTTTCCAGTGGGCCACAGATGGCAACCTATATTTTACTTTTCCATTAGCTTAGGAGTCAACATTTAGTTTCCCATTTCACCTTAGATGGCTATTTCTCACCACACACTACCCTGACTTCCTCCAAACTGATGAATACAAGCTAACCACACATGCAAAACCATGGAAGTAGTTATTCAAAAATTGATGCTATATGCTGATTTTGTAGAGAAGGAGATACACAGTTTTTCTTCTTATGTATTTCTGCTCTTTCACAGTATTAGCTTCAGAATGACAATATTCAATTAGACAGCTAAGAAAGAGCTTTTCAAGTAATCATGACAGCTGGGAATTCAATACATACCATAACCAGAAAAAGCATATTAACAGTCCCAAAACAGTCCCCAGCACAACCCTAGTCACACTGGCTTCCAGCAAAGATAAAATACCTGAACTCTGAAATAAAGATAAGGGAATTGTTCTACCTAACACACTCCTGTAACAGCAAATTAAGTAAAAGTAAGACTTTTTTTCCTTCCTCAAGTTACTTGGTAGAGCCAGGATGTAGAGCCAATACACTGGATAATGCATTTTTTAAAAAAAAAATCTCACCCTATACGTGACTGAAACACTGGCCTCTCCGAAGCCCCTTTTTGTTCTCAATGCCATAATTAGAATAAAAATGCATAAAAGATTTAAAGTGAGTTTAGTGAACCTCATCTACTGCTCTGTGGACTTTCAGGTGGGAGACCTTACTCAGAAAGACATCCTGAACTCCCTCTGCTAATAGCTATCATTAGGAGCATCCTTCTTTGGGACAGGCACCTACTGAGCTTCCCACACACAGAGCTAAGAGCACACCTTATCCCTACAAATCATAGGTGTCCTGTTGAAAAATACAGGTAAGCTCTGGCTTGTAGTCAATAGTTTTACTAATTCGATTTACATCTTTTACCTGCACACCCGATATCAACATCAAGCTTTAGGTTAGACAGTACCTTTAAAATTATCAAACAGTTTTTCAAAAGCTTCTCCCACTTGGTCATCTGTCCAAGCTTATCCCTGGTGGGCAATTATACCAGGGTTATTTAGAATGCTATAGCAATTCTGTTACTGCATTAAGTATATAAAGTGGGAAGAAAAGTGTATTCTTACACCAGTGGAGTATTTCCTGTTTTGTTTTTTTTTTTCCCCCTCGCTCCTTTAATTCAGCAAGACATCTTGAAGGAAATTTTTAAAGATACAGCCAACATCTTAAGAACTCACTAAGGAACAGGTATCTGCTATAAAATTGCTTAAAGAAAACTTCTACCTTTAATTCATGGTAATTAATTGCTCTGTCTTTGTCTGTATCAAACAATTCAAAGGCATCTTTAATTTCTTGCTTCTGCTCCTCAGTCAGTTCTCTTCTTTTCTTCTTTTTAGTTTTGTCTACTGAGAGCTCATTCCTATATAAAGAGAAAGAAATGTAATAGAAGATTTCTACTGGGAAGATGACACTGTAGATAACATTTTCCACCAATAAGAAACTCACCATAATTGCAGAAATCACTACCTTACCTAGTCAATATTCTCCCAGTTTGTACTCCCAGTTTAAAATAACATTTGAAATAGACAATTCCCTTGTGAAATCTGAATGACACCTCCAGTCCCCCACCCAAAATAAAATCAGCACACGCATTTTTGTTAAGAAGCAACAACAAAAAAAAGAGGGTAGAAAAACTATCAGTTAAAAAGGCTTCTTGAGGTTACAAACTAGATTAGCAGTTGAAATTATACAATTCATGAAAACAGTTGGTTTCTACACTGTAGCTTAAAAAAATAAAATAAATTTTGGGACAGACAGACCAGTGGAGGCCAAACTAGGCCAGACAGTCCGGCTACTAAAGCTGGTATTAGGTGACACAAATCAGCTTTGTTGCCTGTAACAGTTCTTAGATAAATAGTACTTGCAGGGCTTTTTTTTTTTTTTTAATCCTTTAGATCACACACATACATGCTGTTCTGAAGATTTTTAGCTTTGTTTTGGTATACACACAAAAGAGAGAAGCCTCCAAATCAGCAAATCTTTCTCAAAGACAGCCCCCTTTTCTTTGGCTAGTCTAGGAATAAGCTTCTATTTTCAGAGGACCACAGTAAAAGGACAAGAGATAATAACTACAAAATTTAAGGGAAAAAACTGCAGCTGGAGGAGAAACTGCAGCTGGAACTAAGAGGAAATATTTTCCCAGTGCATGTGGTGATGTTCTAGAACAGTTCTACTGGGAAGGACTCTCCATCACCAGAAATTTTTGGAACCTAACTATAAAAGGTGCTTAGCATCCCCAGCTAGCTTTGAGTGGAAGTTGCTGTAATCAGAAAGCTGGACTAGATGACTTCCTTAAGTCCTTCCTAACCTAAATTACCATATAGTTTATGTTATACTCTCAGGAAAAGGCTTTTTATGGTCATTTGTCCATTTGCACCAGAGGCAGAATGTGTGCTGTATCACCTAGTGTAAAATGCATAAAAATTACCGATGAGTGAACAGAAAACCCTGCAAGATTAAGTTTCCAAATCTCCTCTAATAAGCTGCTTTATGCTCTTCTTTAACATTTTGCTAATTTTAATCAAAACCTAAGGTTAAACACTTATCTAGATTTAGCTTTCAACAGCCACTGAAGCAAAAGTCCCAAATACAGACAAGAGAAGTGCAAGCTGCAGAAGCTGAGCATGCTTCAAACCACAATATCCTCAAAGAGTAAGATGTCCTTAACAGACCAACTGAGATAGTGTGATTTCACACAGGCTTTGAATTACTACAGCTCTTGGAAGGACTAAAATAACTCTGAGCTGGCTACTTAATTAGGACTGGGATCCAGGGAGCTCAGATTTTGTGAGCTACGATGAAGAAATCCATTTATAAATCTGAAAGCAGATTAACACCGAACTCTTGTGAAAGAGCAATCTGGGTACTTAAGTGTTCATTTAGTGCTTAGCATAAAATTAAGTTATCAAAAGACAAAGCAGTAGTCCAACACAAGCAGTTCAGTGCCACTTCTGCAACTACTTTAACCATACTAAGCGTGAAGTTCTCAGACCTGAAAATTAAGGATCGTAGTTGCCATGTAAGCATATTAATTACGCTTGAAAAGCCAAGCCGCTTTATGCAATAGCTACTAAATCAGAATTTGTAAACAAAACAAAACCGAGCAGTTTAACTTCATGCCTGTTCACAGGCCTTTTGAAGGAACATCAGGCAACCCAGAAGCGAACCTCCCAAGGCCAGACGCGCCGGACCCTTCCCTCCCCCGACAGACAGACGTGTCTGATCCCCCCCCGGCAGCGCCGAAGGGATCAGACGTGACTGGCGGGAGGTCGGGGATGACCCCGGCCTCGCTACCGCCCGGCACGCCCCGCGTTCCACCAACACTTCCCGAACGGGGGCGGCGCGGCCCTGAGGGACCCCTGCCCGCGCTCCGGGCCCCGAGCGGGGCAAGGCGGAAAGCGCCTAGCTCGTACCGACCTCAGGGCCAGGCTCATCGTGTCGCTGCCAGGCCAGCCAGGTCAGAGCAGACTCGGAGCAGACTCGGAGCAGACTCGCAG
>NW_008237233.1:1144406-1153441 GCF_000691975.1 Corvus brachyrhynchos | reverse complement strand
GCCGTTGAGCAGCCTGTGATGCAAAACGGGGAACGTGAGAAAGTTTCCTAAGGAAGGATGTTCCTTGATGTTTGATCTTGATTTTCAAGCCTAATCAACAAAAAAGGAGATTTAATCCTTGAAACAGATAGAAGCTACCAAGCAAGCTCAAAGTGATGTCCAGGTGATAGACAAATTTCTTGTCGGTGGAATTTCCTTGTTAAGGTCAACGGCACGACATGCTTCAGTGATGTTAGACAAACAGTTCAGAATTTACCGGCCACAAGGACATTTGGCAGAACTCCCAAGATAAGGAAGACATTAATAAAGACAACTCAGCAACTGTGTTGAATCAGCTTCAGCTGGGTAGAAGGTACTTCTGGCAGACCACTGACCAAGCTGCCCCCTGACTCAAGAGAAAGACTGGGCATGTGGAATAATTAGCATGAGAAAGTAAGAGAATCATTAACCAACAGAGGATAAAATAATAATTATTAAGAGAATTATGTAACCTGAAGCCAATGAGCATTAATGTGTTTTTTTGCTAAAATGTATAAATACTAAAGAGTTACGATAGTTGGTATGCTTGATTCATGGAATGCCACCCCGCACCTAGGCTTGTGCAACTCTGAAATAAATAATCCTTGTCTCCCTCAAGTCTGTAATTATTGGCTTATTGCACACTGGGTAACAAATCTGATTTTTGTGGTCAACACTTACACTGGCCCTGCTGTAGCCTGGATGTGTGGTGGCTGTGTTGGAAGAATTCCCCATGGCCCCAGGCCCTGCTCACTCCTTCCCGACTGTTGGAGGTGCAGCAGGCTGTGAAGAAGCACACACAATTGGCATTTATAGAAGCATTTCTGGCATGGTACACACTTCACCTTACTAAAAATTTGATGGAGAGCAGTATGTACTGTGTGGAGACTGAAGACCTTTATGTATAGTTCCAGTTGTCATTGACACTAATATTTTTGTGTCTAGCAAAACAGTCACTGAGTCAGCATTACATATCTGTGTGGGGGAAATACATCATTGGTGAGAAAACTCAGATTTGTGAAAAGTGCTGCCTCAGTGCTCTGGTCTGTGACAGAGTAATTGTCCCTTATGCCTTGTTTTGCAAACACGAGTGTTTTGTAACCAGCTGTGACAGCATAGTATAGTGTTACTAACTGGACCATAATAATATTCAGATCCGTGCTAATACGGTGTTGTGGAGTGTGGCTATATAGACTGAAAATTTTCAGGCAATGAAAAATTCCTTCAGGCATTTCAGTCCTGCTCCTTTCAGGACTGATAGCATATCTTGGAGATGCTTTGCACCTGGGTTTCCAGTAAAAAACTATTAGTAGGTTTATACCGAGCACACAGTATTGAATATGCAGAGTTTGACTTGCTCAAGACGCATTTTTCCTGAGCAAAGTGAAGCAGAGATTAAACTTATTTGGCTGTCTGTTCATATTATGTCTGGTGCACAGATCAAATACGCACAGAGGCAAGAGGTTTGCAACTGACCTCTGTTTACAGATGGTAGCTTTACAACTAAATTTACAACAAAAAGCATAAATTCCTGGCGGGTTTGCCCCCCAGCCGGTACTGTGGTGCAAATATAACCACAGATTCATTTTTTATGTGTTTCATCCAACATATTTATGTGTCCAGAGAGAAAGAAAGCATTAACCAAATGGTGCATACCTACTGGGAGAGTAGCACCAGGAGCCTGGCTACACCAAGAGCCTCAAATTGCCCTTTTTCACCCCCACTCTCACCTCCTCTGCATGTTGATCCTGGAGCTCAGCATAGAGGCCCTTGGTCCTTGCCTGAGCTGCACTGGAGTTACTCCTGCTTTCGTGTTGCATGCTGCTCTTGCTGATATATTGACCAGACTGTGGCCTGGGCATGAACTTGAGTCATCACCTTGCCACTGTCTGCAGTCACTGGGCTGCAGGTCAGGTTACTCTGCAGGGAGGACACAATCCCTGCCTGTGTTGTGATTGTGCTTGGCTTCCAGCTTGTCCTCTCTCACGGTCCACCTGTGCCCTGGCTGCTCTGTGTCAAGTAGAGTGAAATACCTGATACTCTGGGTGTGCTTCAGGGAACTGGAGATCTCCATTCAGGTCCCTACTTCTTAACTTAAAAGGTAAAGAATTGCTCCAGAAACCAAAGTGCCACTCTTTGTAAATTGATTAAAGCAGTGCTTATACTGCATGTGAAACAGAGATGCAAAGGATTCCAAACAGAAAAGACAGGCTCAAATAATAATAGCTAAAAATAAGTACAGGCTTGTGGTAGCAGTGACTTGCAAATCCTTACATTTTCAAATTTGGCTAAATCCCTCCTAAAATCTCCTCTAATGAATAGAGTTGGTAAATTAGAATATCACTAGCATGTTCATCACACATTCATATTGTCAGCTTAATAAGGAAAATAATTAATTATGAGATATACTTAAAAGATGTTGTTACTGGCTTTTACTTAATTTTCAAACTCATCTGTTGCTTTCTGAAAGTCATTTGTGGGGCTGTCTGCCAGGTGTGTCTTCCCTTTGAGTGAATGTATTTTCTTTTCTAGTCCTAATTTTATTGTTATTTGAAACTATCCCACCACTCCGTTCTCCTTAACTGAATTTGAGTGGGCAGATTATAAACCTCATCCCAACTGCTCAAAATCAGATCACATATCAGAACCTTAATTAAATTAATCCTGAATTTTTAAAGAAGTTGGGCAAGATTTCAAGCAAGTTCAAGTTAGTTTTATTCATGTCACTCTTAGAAAAAATCATATGTAAAAATCAATGTAAAAATATAAAGCCACATTAAAAACATACAAAGTATCATTGCCAGTTTGATGATTGTCAATGTACTTCTTTGTGCATCTCAATCAAACTGCTGGGAAATACCTGGCACAGCTGCAGAAGTGTTGGCTAAGTTTCTGAGCCTTTTCCCATGTCAGAGTCTTTTTATTTATTTATTTATATTTTTTGTTTTTCCAATTTTAATTTCTGTTGAATGCCTCATTGCCTCCCCAGGACTCAGCTGGGCATGTGTGGGATCATGCACATAGTTAGTTACTAAAATAATTTTTTAATGATTAATTTTTAAACAGGTGAGATTAGCCTGTCAATAAAATCTGAGCAGTTAGGAGTAACCATGTGCTGAAGATGGATTTGGGTAGCACAGTAAAAGCAAGGAGCAGGCTTATAATACCGCTGGTTTCTAGTTAGATCTTCAATTCTGTTATTTTCATGGTAAATGCAGCCCCCGCCCGCCTTGTGGCCACCCGGTGGCGTCACTGCCCCCAGCGCAGCGCCGGCGGGACAGCGAGGGGACATTCCCACCCAGGGACACTGCACAGGAGGGGGCATCCCGCCCCTACAGTCACTACTCGAGCAGTAACAGGCTTTGGGGTAGGATTACACCGGTACGCCAAGCAACGCGCGGCTGATGTGTAAGCTAGTACAGTGACTTCACAGCACTCTACAGTGCCTGGACTAATGATGCACGTGAGGCGGCTTTTTGACTGCCCCGGAAAACCCGGTGCAATACAGCTAAAATGTTTTGGCTAGCAGCTCCTCCGTGTAATAGTTAACTTCAAATAAATTTAAAATAGAACAGAACATAATGAATGTTTTTTTCATTGCTTCTCGATCGTTCATATACTTCCTAATTCAACTTGAAAGTGAAGGGACTGAAGAAGTAGTAGTGGATAATATATGGCTGAATTTTTAGACCCAAGAGGTACTGCTTACTGATTTAAGTAATGCATTAATTATAAATAAGAACTTGAACCAGTGTTGGTTGAATTCTGAGACCTAGATTTTTAACGTTAAATATTAATAAATCCTCCTTTTCCTCCACCTTTATCTCCCTCCCGCTTCCTAACAGAGCTGCATTTTGTTGTTTTTTGTTTTCTTTGGCTACAGACATCTGCTCGTGCAAGGCACAGTACATCTATGATGTGTAAACATTTTTAATGTAGTTTCTTGCTCAGAAGCATAAATAATTCTGCTAGCAACTTGTAAATATACTCCCATCTAGAATGAAAAGTGCTTCTGTTGAAAAATACCTAGAAATTATGACTTAACTGCATAGGATTATAATATTTTATTATGATAAAACATTAAAAAAATTCTTATGTGCAACCTGTTGTTTAACATCATAATAGTCTTGACAGATTACAGAATAAAACTTCCCATCCAATTTTTGTTAATTCCCCAGCCTACTGAAAACTGTATTAACACATATTTAGATATTACAAACAAATCAACTCAGTTCTAAATGCTCAAGATGATGCAGTATTTACAGTTACAATGCACATTTTAAATATTTAATCCAAGTAACGTTAAAGGACCACTGTCAAACTCTTAGATTAAAATTTGGTAAGTCTTAACAAAAATAATCAGAGACAGTTCTTTCAACTTAAGATCATTTAAGTATTGTTTATCTAGTAGTAAATTTCTTATAATACAAAAAATAATTTCATGACCCTCAAAAACTACTTTCATTTGGATTATAGCAGCAGTTTACTAACAAACTCCACTTTGGATTATGTGCAGGTAAAGCTCACTTCTGAGCTAGCAAATTATCCCCTATATTTTGGTACAGAAGTCAAAGTTTTGGTTATGTACTTAATGGACTTAAGCATAGCTTAATAGGGCATTTTGACAGTGATATGGCCATTTAAGGATCTTAGCTGACAGAGACATTGAGCACAGATTTAAACACAAATTAGGTAAGATGCAGGTTATCTTTCCTTTTGAACTGACTGTGAGTCTTCTCTTAGGAGCTCAGGCTTTACAATACAGTAAAAATCTGGCTAGAGAGATTCTAATACTGCATCAAATAAACAAACTGATAGTGGTGTAACACAAAATGCCAATTCAAAGTGATCTTACTCTCCTAGTGAACATTTGCAAAACTTTTAGCAAGTTGACATCCGTATCGGCAGGCTTTGTGACAGGACTTCTTGGGTCTGCCTTAAAGCACAGGGCTCCCACAGTCTTCACAAAAACATTGCTTAAAAAGCATGACTATTACTGGTTTTACACCACTGTCAATTTATTTGCAGGAATTCAATTACTGTTGGGAAAGCTGTGACACCATGGCATCCTCTGGATAACTGGTGTAAGGTTTAGTGGTATGTATACCTTCAGCCTGCTTCCCAGGCTGTTTTTGTGTTTCTTCCTCTGCCAACTGAGGCCAAGATGAAAACCTCTTGGTTTTATGACGTAAGTCTACCCACTGAACACTCCTCACATCATACACTGATGTACATGGACTTCTCAAAAAAAAAAAAAAAAGAGAGACTGTAAGCTGAGTGGTAACAGGTCTTTCAAGCGCTGCATCTCTGCATGTATCCTGCCCACTCACAATTTTGCTTCAGCTTGGAGATAGGCACTTCTAACAAGAACTAGGCACATTTTAACCAATCAGTACAAATCCTGGTGAAAAATATATTCACAGTAAAGACAGGAGTGCAGTGATCTATGGAATGGAAAAAGCCCTACATAAGATACTCGCTTTCATCATTTTTAGACAGAGATGCTTTTTATTTTGCAATCGTTTGGTTTTTTTTCCCACAAGAATTTGCCTCTATTCAGAAGGCTATTCAACTTCCTCTCCCTCATGTCTTAGAGCCCAAACCTTTGGCTCCCTTTCTATTGGCTATGATGGGGGCAAAACCTTCTGCATAAAGTGAAAGCCAAACAAGAAAAGCTAAACTGCACTAAAATTTGTGAGAAACATTTGCAGTCTTTTTAGGAACATATATATATATGTCTATGCACAAAAATAAATTCAGACAGTGTCCTTTTAAAAAAGTTAAATATATACAAACTGTTAGAATAATTACACAAACTCTAACCATTTCAACAGCTTTTAAATATCACACATTCAATTTTCATAAGCAAGTTACAATGCTATTTAGCATTTCTCAGTGTATTCAACACTTTTTTGGAACAAACTCAATGCAACACACTTTACATTTCTGAACAACCATGTGCAGCACGTACTTCAGACGCAAACAGTAAACAATGTGAGTTACATTCACTTTGCGGTAACAAGTGTACTGGCTGCTTAATGCAGGACCTTCACTATGGTAAGTTCATATTAAAGCCTCAATCCCTCCCCTAACACAGATCATTAATAACCAAGTTACAATACAGTCACATAAAAATACCCATAAGCATAAACAAATGCTTTAAGCTTGTCACAGTCCACTTCTCTCAATTTTCCAGAACAACATACTCTATAAATATTTTTATAAGCTTATCAGAAAAAAATAAACACACCAAGGAAAAGCTCAATCCACTTTGTAGAGGGTAGTCTAACACATTAATTCACTAGTTCACAATTTCTCTAATTCCTAACTCACATGCCTACAAGCAAAACAGTTCCCTAGCCAATGGTGAGAGTGCTCCCGCTTCCTCCCTCTCTCCTGGTGCAGTGGTTCCTTGCACCACACCAGGAAATATGAAAGCCTCAACAGTCCATCTGCACCAAAAGCTTTTGTGATAAACTGATGTATCTGTGACTTCCAGCTTGAAAGTCTGGTCTATTGAACTTCCATGTGTTAGTGTATTCTAAAGAAACTGCCAGACAAGTACTTTGCAACCGTAAGGCTTCAGGTGATGAGAGGTGCAGCAGAAACCACGCTCACAGGTGGCAATGGCTGCAGAATTCTCTCTTTCTGCCCACTTAGTCCTGCATAGGTGTTGCTCCTGCTTTGACCTAATGGCACTGCTCCTAGCACACACTAGGTCTTAGCAAGAGCTCTGCTAGGTCAAAACCTGAGCAGGAGTTGATGAATAATCACAAGTCTAGTACTACATCAACAAGGTTTCAGGCATTAATGTAAAACCTCTCATTTTAGCATATCCATCTGTCAGAGTTGTAACAAAAATAAAACATTATATTTCAATCGCAATACACGTGCAAACACGCCCTGAAAAAGTAGAAAGAAAAACCGTTGCTTTGGCTAAAGCTTCTTGTTTGAGAGTTTTTATAAAAACATGAATAAAGTAGGAAAAACCAGGGAGAATTTCTGAAGCTCACCTGTATCAATTTGCCATCTTTTTCCTAACGCATACTGCTTTTGCTTGTTATTGATGCTTTCACAATCCATTTGGTTTTACAGCAGGTGACAGATCACACAAAACTGACTATCACTGAGAAGTGATTCTTGAATTTGTAACACGAAGTGCTATGCTTGCAATGGATCTCATGGCACAGGTAGAAATCTTGTGACAAACTCCAGCTTGGGAAATGTAGTTGGAAGCTAACCGATACAGCCTTTCTGCCCCAAATATGTTAAAGTGCCCAGGTAGTACCTTCTCCACAAGACCTCTGTCTACTAACTCCATCAGGCGCTGGCAGCTTGCAACGTAGTCACTGATTCTGCTGTAGGGAAGCCAGTCGATCATAGATCCATCATACACCACATCTCCACTGAACAAAATCTTCCTGTCCTTGTCATGTAAGCAAATACTTCCTCGTGAATGACCAGGCATATGCATGACAGTGAGCTGTCGATCTCCGAGGCTGATCACATCCCCTGCAAACAGATTTGTTACAGGAAAACTTATGTATTTGTCATGTATTTTTAAATGACACAAAGAGAACTACCTACTCATACGCAGAGAGTTTATACATACTATGTATTGCAACAGTGGGAGTGGGGCATTTATTTTCTTGGTGACTGCCAAAGAGATGTCTGACATATATATGTAACAAAAAAGTATTTTCCAATGACACTAACAGTTAACACAGGCTTGGGTTGTATTAATGGAATATATTCACATGTGAAAAGCAACACAGTAGAGAAAATACAAGAGGAAACAAATATAACACATCTAAGCTGGTTGTCCTTTGAAAGTTTACAAAGAATGTATTTCACAATTTATTATAATTTACTCGTATTTAATTCATCTAGAACTGCACTGCTGTTACTCCTAAAAGGCAAAAGGCCAAAACATAAATTGCTGGAGGAGAACCAAGACAGGCTTCCACACACTTTCTTCATCTCATTCAACAAGACATAAAAATAAAACCTTCTTACCATTAGGTCATTTTTTTGCCAGTTTAAATGTGAATGCCTTTTAACTGCACCAGCCACTGAACTGATACTTGTGTCTCATGTCTCAGTTAATGTCTTAGAAACTCTGATGCTACTCTGGCAGCCAAAGTACTTGCTCTTTTACAAAAGGGGTTTTTTTTTTTAAATAATCCCTCCTTTTAGAGGAAAAAACCAACTTAAACTTCTGTTGATTTACTATAGTTAAATATTTGTCACATCAGTTCTTTAGTGAAGCCTTCAGTAAATTCAGTTCTGCTTTTCCAAGCACTTATGTGGGATAGCCTAATAAAACCAAGAAGAGAGGAAGTATCATGCCAAAGGTGTCACCTGTCTGACAGCCACCTTTTAACTTCTGCTGAACTGTATTGTAAAGTTTAGGTGTTTTGTTACCAAAAACCCTAGTCACTGTCTCCTGTGAGAGACTAAATGACTTCTTTTTTATCTGCAACAAGCCACTTCTGTAAATGCTACATCAGTAACAAGTGATTTTTACGTAAGTCAGGTAAAATTCAGTAAATGTATTCACATAAAATTCACGTAAATTCTGTAAAACAGAAACAGTATTCTCGGTACGTATTTCAGGAATTGTTCTGTTAATTCCACTTCTGTGTCTTGACAGCTTATAAATAATACGGGTGCTACAACATAACCTGCAGACATACCATCTGAAGCCTAAGGATAAACCTGGGGTGCTCAATTAAGTCACTTAAATCACTGCTGAGTGATTCTCATTCTAGAGGGAAAAAAAGACTCTGCCGCCAAATACTTTCAGAACTGGGAGAAACGGTTTAACCCACTACGCATCTTTTTGGTCCCATGCTGACTGCCGGTGGTCTGTAGGTTCACAGGAGTGACAAAATTAATCGGTTTAATTACTTCATACGAGGAGCCGAGTAAAGCAGGAGGCGCTCAGCGGCAAAGGAGCCGCCCCAGAGTACCCAAAACACCGTGCCCCGCGCCCCGCCGCGGCTCGCACCCCGCGC
>NW_008237233.1:1141221-1143724 GCF_000691975.1 Corvus brachyrhynchos | reverse complement strand
AGGGGTATTCTCACACGGCAGGGGTTAGTGATCCTTATGACAAGTATCTTCACGGGCGTCAGTTTAAAAAGACACTCACAAAATCTCAGTATCTAAAGTTCAGTCCTATCTTTTATATCTGTTCTTTCCTTTAGCTAATTGCACCTGCCCCTGAAAATGAAGGATCCACGATCCACAAAACACGATCAGAAGTTTTGTTGTGGGGAAAGCGTAGGACACCGAGAGCTCGTCAGAGCGCTCGGCCTCCTTACGTCTGCTCTTGTCTCTCTAGCTCACTAGCAGGTGTCGGGGATGGCGATTCCACGGGCCTTTCCCTCCTGGAGCATCAGCTTCCCCTGAGCAGCTGCCCGAGAAACTGTGTGCATAGGTTCGGAGGAATTTGAAAAGCTTAAATCTGAAAATCTTCTCTTTTATTAATGGCACACAAGCTACCCATAAACATGAAAATACACCCAGGTGATCCATTAGACATCCCTCAAGGCAACCAGAACACTAGTTGTGGTAACTGTCATGCTTGGTGACTTAGTTGTACAACTCAACTTTTCCTTCACAATTTCTCCATCTGTGACTTTGTGCTGTCAGTAAACATAAACCTTCTAAGCCAGTATACTTGAAAAAAATCACAAGTTTGGGTAAAAATGTGAAGTTGAAATGCTGCTAGTTTTAAAGTTTGTTACTTTGTATCAGACTAATGCCGTTTTAAGGGAATTAACTGAGAATTAATTTTAAAACAGCTTTTTAAAAATGGACCTTCATATTCACTACATTTAATGCCTTTCCTTGCTAGCTCAACATCTCATTTAACTTTTATTTTGTTGTGTTGTTCTGCTGTTGTTTCCTTTTTTTTAACATTTAGATAATTGGGCACATTTGGGGCTTTATCTTTTATGTTCTCCATTATGCAAGGCTCACATCTTGCTTTTCATCATGTTTTCAAAGGAATTTCTTCTCTTTTTTCTTTTTTTTTCTTTTTTCTTTTTTCTTTTTTTCTTTTTCCTCTTTCCTTTTTCCTTTTTCCTTTTCCTTTTTCCTTTTTCTTTTTCCTTTTCCTTTTCCTTTTTCTTTTTCTCTTCCAGTTAATTACATATTCAGCCTTAGCTTTTGCTTTGGGGTTTTTTTTTAAATTATTTATTTTGGTCTCTGCTTGTTTTTCAGACCGTATTCTGTGCTGCAGAGTGACATGGAAATATATAATGTGATTTTGTTTCATCCAAACAGAGCTTATTTCTGTTGAAAGTAATAAGTAGGAAAAAAATTGGCATCAACTTGTTTTCTCTGGCCTTAATAAAAAGGCCATTGCTTCTGTCTGGAGAGATGTGCTCATACAGGTACAGCAATAAGTCTTGAACAAGCTGTTTGTACCAAGCAAGGTGCAGTACAGTAATCTTGCAGTTAATAGTGAGCAGCTCATGGGATTTCTGGGCTAGGGCCTTGGACTGACCTCTGAGTGCTCTGGGGAAGTGAGCAGTATCACAGTGTTTCAGCTGAGCTTCTCCTGGGTCCCATTTACTGACATTTTCCTCCATTCTCACATTTTGATTTACTTGTAAACCCATGAGTTGTCCAATTCATGAGATGAAAGCTGGTATAACAGTGAAGGTGAAGAGATGTGACTGTAAATGTTTTGGAGGCTCTTTTTCTTTTATGACCTTTGTTAAATATTTTAGTTAGAGATGTAGTGGTTTGGTCCAAAATACTCATTACTGTTTACCTTCTGTGAGATAAGAATTAGGAGAAAAGCAAAGCAGGCACAAAACTTGAAAGAATATATAAAAGTTTATTAATAGACCTAAAAGAAGGGAAAAAAAATAAAATCATACCACACCTTCAGAACACTTCTCCTCCGCCCACCTTTCTCCCTTCTCCCATTGACAATGCAAAAAGACAACCCTTGAGATGTTCAGTCTGTTTATCACTTCCATAATAACCTTGTTCAGTTCATTTGGGAAGAGGAGTCTCTCTTGCTCATACTATGGAGACATTATCACAACGAGACAGCCACCCAGGTTGGTTCTCTGCTCGCATCATGTGAGAGTCCCCTCCCACAACTTGCAGCTTTTCCCACAACTGCTTTCGAGGGTCCAATCTTGAGCTACTGGGATACCCTTTTAAGGTTGAGCCGTTCAGAAACAAAACTTCACCCATCTCTGGGAGCATTTCCGTCTCTGAGAATAGAGGCCCTCCTCCTTTCCTGGGAGAAAAAAAGCATCTTCATCTCTAGGACTATCTCTGGGAGTCTCTCTAGGAACAGAGGTCTCCTCCTTCCAGTTGGAGCAAGAGTGCTCACCGCTTCCATCTCTCCCTGTTCAAATGTCTCTTCAAATCACAGCTGCTTCAGCATTTGCTTGTTTCAGCATAGGTGCTTTTGCTCACAAGTACAAGTTGAACGCTCCACCCCCCATGCTTTCATTAAATTACAACGGGTACTCTGATATATCATAGTCTATCACCACCATAGCTTTACAACAGATTTTCAGCTTTAAGCATCTCCTCTTTCTCCTCC
>NW_008237233.1:1125298-1141043 GCF_000691975.1 Corvus brachyrhynchos | reverse complement strand
CAGGCCCCATACGGGCCCTGCAGCTACCTGTCCCAGCGCCGGAAATGAGACAGAGCTCCCCTGGGCTTTGTCCATTCTTAAATGTGGACCACAGAGGTGGTCAATTTTTAAAGTGGCTTAAAAAATTTTCATTATTCAAACTAACCAGCTGATAGGTTCTGTTAGGTCATAGAGGAAGTTGTAAGCCGCCCTTTGCAAGAACATCACTTCCGGGACTATGCTTGCTAACCCATGACAAGAAAAAACCTCCTTTTTTTCAGGAGTCAGCTTGCAGTCCTGCTGGAGTCTTTTCATGCCTTTTCATTATCTTAAACCTCTTTGCCTGTGTCACTTTGTCAGGATCCAAAAATAGTTACTAAGGTAAAGGACAAAAAATATTCAGGATGAAGAAGTCATGAATGACAAACACAAACTGGTTTTCAGAGAAAAGTTCAAAAAAATTGCTGACTTCGGCGGGGGAATACATGCAGACAATCAATGTGATTGATAAAGCAAGCTTCGTTTATTGATAATACAGAGGCACTTACATAGTATTGAGTGCACATGCTTATCAGTTCTTAATTGGTTGAAACTTACAAAAGCGCATTCTTACTTCTACATGATTGGGTTAGATAAAAGACTACATTTGGCAAGCTTCTATTATTTATGTTTTGACTTGAGAAATCAAAGTTCTCTTCCCTTCTCATGGTCAGTACATCTTATCAGCACAGCACTGTACCTCCTTAAAACTCCCTTTTGGTTCTCAGGCCTGTTTCTCACACAGGCATTTTCTCATGCAAACATTTTCTCTTGCAGGCCTTTGCTTGTACAGCTCTTTTATTGATCTGTCTTTATCAATGATCCATGTCCCTCATCCTCTAACCTATTCTCCAACGCAAAAACACTATAATGTAGTCACAGAAAATTCAGGGTTCATAAACATTTTTTCCCTCATTGTTTCTGTTTTTTCTGGTTGAACTCAATACAGTGCATCTAAGGTTTAGAAGAAAATGACATAAGGGAATGATGCTGATTTTATTCATGTACCAAATTTATAGTCTGTGGAAGAATCTAAGATGGACATTGAAAATGTCTTGCCATATAAAAATTACCTTTGGTTTTAAAGTGACTGTAGTCTTTGTTAGGCACTAACGTTCTTGGGAATATATACATGAATTTGAAACATGTAAGGAAAATAAATGTTTAAAAATCTGTGATATTTTCAGTGCATCCAAATGGCTGAGTCAGGTAGAGGAGGAGGATGTGCTTCATTTACCTTCAGCATTGAGGCTATTTGCTGTGGTAAAGATGCAGCTCTACCTGATGTCATCTGTAAGCCTCCACCACCATTTCCAGTAAGTACAGCCAGTATCTTGGAGCACACTCTGTGTTCAGGTAAAGTGTGTTCATGCTCATGTTTAGGTAATGTAATGAAATATATGAAAAATCCTAAGAACTTTGGATTTTATAATAATAAAAGTCACCATTTTTCTTACTATTACTTTCCTGCCCCTTTGCTAACTGTCATATCCTGTATTTAACTAGATTGCTTGCAAGGTGTTAGTGTGTTGAAGTTCTCATCATGATTTGGTTTTCTGGACATTACAAGAATGGAAACACTGGATACTTGAGTCTGAAATGAGTTTACATTAATCTTTGAAGGTATAAATGGATTTGCTGATTTTAGAAAATCCCTATTTATGCAAACATGAAAGATTGTGTATGGTTGTCCTGTACCTCAGAAGGCAGCATTTGAAAATAACTGAAAGATACTTTTTGTAGTTAAGGGACCTTAATTGAGACTTGGCATTTAGGATGTATTTGAAAATCAAAGGGGAATAAAGACCATTTTTTGACTGTGTTTTGATGTGCAAGGAAGCTTTTGACTTACTGAATCATGTATTATTCATCCTCTTAGTTCAGCATTGCAATTAAGATGTGTGATTTCATATAACTAAGTAATCTGTAACTGTTTCTTATGTGAATGTTGCAGGCTGCTTGGTAGCACAGTTCTGTGCCATCTGAATTCTGTATACACTGCAGCTTTTGAGGTACAGTCAGCCTTACAGGAGAATTACTAGCCCCAGTATATTTAATGTCACCCATGGAGAAGTTAGAAAAGCTTTCTTCCTTATGTGAATAAAATTTCAGAACCAAGTTGAAGTTCTCAGGGGAAATCTGATGCCATTCAGGAAAATCAGAGTTAACCCACTTGTATAAATAGAGTCAATGAAAAATTCAAGTGTTAGGTTTAATGACTGGATAATGACCAAAAGTATGTTATAGCTTTGACTAACTTACAGTGAAATTATTTGAAGCAGTGAATTATTGCCATTGCATATTTTTATTAGACACATTCTGAGTTTACACAAATTTTGTCTAAATGCAATTAGAAACCCAATTAAGGAGCATCAGCTTACCATCAGCAACATTAAGTGATTTAAAGTGTTAGCCAACAACCAAATATAGCTGGAAGCAGTAAGCTCCTTTTATTGTCCAGATCTGGGACTTGTGATAGCACTTCACGCTTTGCAACGTACCACTCAGGTATTGATTGAGCACCATTCATCACATGAGAGGAACAACATCAATTCTGTAATTCTGGCTGTAGTAATCTGGATATTTTAAAAACTGTTTCTGCATATTTATCTTTCTCAATTTCAAGATTCAAGTTAAACAAAAGACCCCAACAACAAACCCCAAGAAAACCCACTAAAAAGCTCCCACAAACCTCAAAAATCCAACCTTAAACAATTCTTTTAAAGTAGAAACTGAATTTTTTGAGGGCCTGGTTTTATGACAACACAACCTGTTTCCATGAAAATGGTCCTGGAAAGGGTGCCTGTGTTATTCAGGTATCATACTTAATGTAGCTATTACACTATCTTAGAAGAGGTTAAGGCCATCACTACTCTGAAGAGAGAAGGAATGGTTTCTGAGTAAGTTAGGTTGGTGAGAATAACTAATTTTGGCAATTAAGAGTTTAGGATTACTATAAATGACTATTTAACAGTTTTATTATATTTTTTCCTTGATTTTGTGATACATTCTTGCAGAAAGGTACAGTGAAGTTATAAAAGGTATAAATTTGGATGTAAACACAGTTACTATGCATGTCAAAATGCAATGAAGTGTACTTGAGAAGTAATATAGTGCATTTTTGCACTCTTTTTTTATTAGCTATGTTTCTTGTAGCTTTTATTAGTGTACCTGTATATTTGGTGGATATCAGGACCTTATAAATAACAAACACAATTCATACAGAGTACAGAAAATAAGCCAGTGCCTCTGAAAACAGGAGAAGATGAAGATTACATGTTGGCCTTAAAACAAGATCTTAGAGGAACTATGAAAATGCCATACTTCTTGGCAGTAGAAGACAAACATCAAGGCTTGTTTATGTGCCTTTTATTTTTATTTATATCTTTATTATTATTATTCTGTGAAGGCTGATGTAGTGAAAAGCACATGTTGAGGATGAGTTTCATACTGATAATGAGGAAGTAAAAATGGCAGCTTAAAATAACAGGGAATTTTTCTGCTTTTACACTTATTCAAGTGCTGTAACTGGAAAGCAGCTGTGTGGAAAAGAGAGGTATCGAACATCTATTCCATTTGGTATACAGTAAGAAACATATAGACCATCTACATGCAGTCTTTTCAATTATATGCCAGCCAATACAAGCCAATTTGGCATTTCTGTGTTAGAAAACCCTAAAATTTTTCATCAGAGCAAAGACATTTGTATTAAATACTAGTGTTGAATTCAGCTTCCATTGAAATAGTGTAAAGACATACTGAAAATAATATTATATTTAATAGATGGACATTGTAAAAGGTAGTTAGCTTTTTTCCCCCTAAGTCCATTCAGGAAATATTGGTAAGTGTTACTGACAAGTCCCTTGAAATATGAAGATTGACGTGAAGGTAAGTGATTTATTGAAGTTTTTATCAGAAGTAGAGCTGGATTAGAAGCCAAATCTTGATCTTATTCTGTGGGACCTAAGATTTTCTTTTGCTTACACATAACTAAAAATTAATTGCTTTGTTATTGTTTGATAACAATAAATGCTGGAGTAATACTTGACATCCAGTCATACATCATTGATACTGTTAAAATTCAAGCTTCCTGGTCAGAAAATTGAGCTAGAGGAGCTAGTGGGAAAGAAGGAATGTGAAAGACTAGTAAGAAAGACTTACGTGTCTGTTTACCATACTTTGAGGGTATTGTAAATCTAGAAGTCACTGGACGTTTTTACTGTGAGGAGTGCTTATTTTCATTCATGATTTTTTGCCTAGTTTTATCAGCTGCTGAATCCTTATTCTAAATGTTATAAATGGCAAGGGCTATTACGGCTTTGTAAAAGCATTTAAAAAATCTGAATTGGATAAACACTGGATAATCTTTTCCTTCCTATCTTGTGCTGATTTTGAATAATGAGAGCTGACTTAAACTCTAAAATGTAAGGTGTCATTTCCACCCGAAACCCATCAGAATATTATCTGGCTAAATATTCATGATATTGATAATGTATAGGTTCATAGTCCAATCCCCTCAGAATTTTTGGTAATTTCTGTTCATGGTGTAATGGTGAATTCTAGATGTTTTTGAAACTGTATGCAATTTTTTTTATGAGGCTTTGAATTCAACACACCTTATTGTCCAATTGTTCATGTACTAAAGCCACGTATAAAATGGAGCAGCACTCTGCAGTGCGAGCAGTGAACACACTGCCAGCCAGATGTTGTGGCTCACAAAAGACAGGGTATTTCCCCTGATTTACAGCTGGAGCCCAGGTGGTGTAACCAGGTAAAACTGAGGCAAGAATAGATCTGATCCTTATTGCTGGATCCCTTTATGATGATAGAAGAATTTTGAATTACTCCTTTATCATATGTCGTCTTTCATCTTCTGAGTAAACAGATACCAGTGTCTTTGGATTCTCATCTCACTAGAGGCTTTCTGTGCTCTTGATCTTTGTCAGGCTTGAAGTTTGCTATTTCTGTTAGAGGCACAAAAAAGGAAACTACTGTGTCTGAGAGCCAGCCAGGGTTATTTCCAGTGAACCAGGTGTTTTATGAGAAAATGTTATCTCTCTTTTCCAGCTTTACCTTATGTGATCATTCTTACTGTTCACCTCAATATTATCTTTGTTCCTGCAACCTTCTTTCTGAGATGGAGAGATCTCTCCTGACACAGCCTGCTGTGTTGGCCGAGGGAATTGGTGCTGCGTCTTCCCCGAGCATCCTTGAGGAATCCGGCACTCTCAGGGAGGCCAATCCTCATTGGAGACACCCAGGAGGAGCTCTGGAGCCTCCATGCAAACACCCACAACTACTGGTGCGATTGAGAGCACATCACACACACAGGCACACCAAAAACATTGACCGCAGATGAAGGAAACGAGTGGGATCCTCCGTAGGGTTGTCCACAGGTTTTTTCTGGGAAGGATCGAGGGACGAAAGAGCAGGATAGTGGAGGGTCCAGGGGTTTTATAGAGGGATGAAAAACCAATCAGGCGAGAGCTGGGGGGCACAGACTGGAAACGGATAAACCAATGGGATGGGAGAGGGGAGGGACAAAGGAGACGGGGACCAATGGGGCATTGAAGAACGGGGAACATTCTAGAACTTACACTTATTAAACAGGCAATGTACATATTAAAAACAACATCCATAGAAAGGGGTGGAGGGCCAGCGGGCCAACCAGAAACCATTCATTTGCCTAGAAAAACAAAGGCTTGTGGGAACTTGCTGTAAGCTCGAGGGAGATGTTAGACCTCAGAGCCGGCCCACCAAAAGTTTAAGGCTGCACTTGGGCCTTGTGGCTCTCCAGCCACCCCAGCAGCAGCCACAACTGCCGCAACACTCTCTTTTCTGCTGAGTGTATTCCTTAGTAGAACTGCCTGCTTTGAAAGCTGTTTTTTTCCTACCAAAATTAGCAATTGCAGGGGAAGCAGGTAGACAGCCACTTTACATATTCAAATAATGCTTCAAATGTTCTCATCACCTCTGCAAGGGTAAGTTGGTAAATTGAGGTATCTTTTTACTGAATCTTTAGTTGTTCAAAACTGCCACATCTGAGGGGTGGGGTTATAATTACATCACTGATGGTCTGCAATTTAAAAAGCTTGTTTTTATCTCAGTTGCAGTGTGCAGTCTTCTCTGGGACTGCATTCTGTGGGAAAAGTGGTCTAGCTTTAAGAAAACTGCAGAGTAGATTATTCTTAATGGATCTTTTCTGTTACCTGGTTTACAAAACATCTCGTAAAACTAAGAGGGCATTATGGGGTGGACTGTAAGCAGGAACTTCATGAATTGTCTTTGCTACAAGAGTGAATGGATTGTTACAACACCTCAGAACAACGTATGTGAGCCAAGTGGTCTTTTGAAGTGTGAGAAGGGAAACATTTTGGATGTAGCTGTCTCTTTCATTACTCAGGTAGTAAATGAAAGCTGTATCTCATTCTGGAAATGTTGATGTGTTAATGTGCCATATAGCATAGATTTCCATAATTCATTTAAATGCTAATTTTGAGTGTATAGCAGGCATTTTCTATGGAAAGTTCTTTTTTTTTTCCTCACTATATAAGTTATGAATTACTTATATTTTTCCTGTAGGTACTACATCTGCCAAGACTGGGTGATTGCCACCTTGGCAGTGGTTTGGAATTAGCTCATTAGCTGTGAGTGGCAAGAGTCAGTCAATGTATTTTTTTACTGACGGCATCAGCAATTATTTCTTCACTAAAGAGCCTTGATCTCAATCAAAACTACTAGTTTCTTTTCCTCTCATTGCTGATAGTTTTCTACAACATCTATGAATGTGACTTGAGACACTTATTTTAAATGTAGACGCTTTGTTGCAAAATTTTGAGAAGGTTCTGTTTGCCTTCATAATAGCTAAGTTTAAAATTTAGCTTCATTTATGATGTCTTCTTTTTCCTTGGTGAGTACACACCTGAAGGATGGGATGCCATACAGAGAGACCTGGACAGACTGGAGAAGTGGGTGTACGGGAATCTCATGTTGTTTAATAACCTGGGTTGGGCCACTGCCAGCAGGTTGAGGGAGGGGATTCAGCCCCTCTTCCACACTCTGGTGGGACCCCACCTGCAGTTCTGCATAAGCTGTGGGGTCCCAGCACAGGAAGAAGAGAGACCTGTTGGAACAAGTCCAGAGGAGGCCACCAAGTTGATCAGAGGGATGGAGAACCTCTCCTATGAGGAGAGAGTGACAGAATTTGGATTATTCAGCCTGGAAAAGAGAAAGCTTCAGGCTGACCTAATTGCAGCCTTCCAGTATCTGAAGGGAACTTACACAGGAAAGATGGGGCCAAGAACATGTAGTGACAGGACAGGAAATGAAAAAATTGAAAGAGTAAGTTTAGATTAGGCATTAGGAAAAAATTCTTTACTGTGAGGGTGTAGAGACACTGGCACAAGTTGCTCAGGGAAGGTGCGGCTGCCCCATCTCTGGAGGTGTTCAAGGCCAGGTTGGATGGGGCTTTGAGTAACCTGATCTAGTGGAAGGTGTCCCTGCCCATGGCAGTGGGGCTGGAATGAGATGATGTGTAAGGTCCCTTCCAACCCAAACTCTTCTGTGATTCTATGAGTCTGTGATTGTATGCTAGAAGTCTTTGATTCTAAAGGTCAAAGTCTGTCTTGTTACTATTTTTTGGTATCATATCTGCAAATATTATCCCTAATTGGCTTAATAGTGCAATCAGATTCAGTAATTTTGCATGAAGTGGATTTTGCAGTTGCATATGGTAATTTGGCAAGAAAAAATTAGACTGATTTAAAAATACTAAAGTTTTGGTATTGCTGTTGGCATTAGAGATTGTACATAAAAGGTTATTCAGTATAAATGGATGTACTTACACTGTATAACTACTGTATTATTTACAGTGCGTTTCTCAATTTAATTCTTGTGCCTGGAAGGAGCTTAAATGGATTAAAGTGTTTGGCTGCTGTTTTGGATAGAATGCAAAGCTTTACCATTACATTGTACTGGAAGTCTTGGATAGAATGCAAAGCTTTACCATTACATTGTACTGGAAGTCTTGGGAGCTGATGATCAGACTGAGACACAGCCTTTTGAGACCTGGGAATACTGGTTACTCTTTATGGTTAACACAGTGAAGTTAAATGTTACTCACTGGTTTTGTAGTAAAGGTTTGATTGTGAAACTCTTGAATAGAGAAATAGTGTTACATTTGATGTTTCAACCTAGTTTCCCAGTTTCCTTGAACAAATCTGCATTTAACAATTTCATGCTTTTCAAAGGACAAAAGAACAAATGTGGAGTATTGAGTGGTTTTGGTTTGTTTTGGGGTATTTTTTTTTTACTGTCTGACAACAGGAAAGTGTTCAATGTGGGATTAGAAAAATACACTATATGTTTAGTTACTTGAAAATATCAAGGACTGTGTCTGGATTGCCATTTAACTGGGTGAACTGAATAACACTTTGTATCCTTCTCTACAGCAATTGAGAGATACAGTCAAAAGGACCAGGACAATGAAAAAGAGCAGGAAACATGGACACGAGGTAATACCTGAGGTTATCAAAGGCTAATTTTCTATGAGCCTGTGAAATGTTCTGCTCTTAAGTGTTTGATTCACTATTTTTCAAAGAATAAAAAGTATTAAATCCTTACCAAGTCATGTATTCCTTCCAACCCTGTATTGTTGAGAGGTATTGTTCTTTGCATGATTTCAGATCAAGGTAAGTATTGTTTTGTCAAAAAAAAAAAAAAAAAAGGAAATATTCTGATTTTATTTATTTACTCAGTTGTAGCCACTGATTTCCAGCACAAATGCAAACTTAAGTACTCACTCCTGCTCTCCTTTTTCCTTACTCACTGCACAGATAACAGTTTTGAACTGGGAGCAAACACTGATGGTACTAAAAATACCCCAACCTGATGTCTGTCATGGGCAGCTGTATTTTATAATATTAGCCTTCCCCAACCATATCTTTATAGCTCACTACTGCAAATTTCATTACACGATAGTTTAGTAAGTTGAAGAGCTCATGGGCCACTGGAATGGTTGAACTTTGTCTCCTTGGGATAGAAGCCAGTTGTCATTATGTGGGTGAAATGGCAATGCTGACTCCTGTCCTCAATTTAAATTACAGCTAGAATTCCTGTTATGCTAGAACGTTTTGGCATACATATAAATAAGATCAAGCACAGACGGGGTCCCTTCCTTTCCCTGGTGGCAGGGGAAGGATTACTGCTGTAAATCATCATTTCTCTATACTAAAGCTATTTTCTGTACAAATTGGAGAAGACTCCCAAGAGAGATGAAACCAAAGAAGGCAAACAAAAACGGTATGTTAAATATTTTTAAGAAGCAAATATTACATAGTAGTTGACAGATAAAAGCCATACCTGGAGGTGGTTAGAGGAAAAATATGCTAGAAATGTTCATCAGTCTATATAATTAAGGGGTTTTGGCAGATTTTTTTCTAAATATTTTATTAGCGTGCCTGTCTTTTGTGGGTTTTGCTTTGCTTCTGTAGCATGTTTTAACTTACTGGAACAGATTTATCTTCATTTTTTCTGCCTTTTGTATTGATGCACCATATTAACATACAAGATACGTAACAGTGAAAAATTTAAAAAAAACCTACAAATCTTTTTGTTTTGAAAACTCATATCATTAATCAGCACTCATCCTTCTACTCAATAGTAACTGGCTGTTCAGATTTCCTTTATATTTTGGGTTTCTCAATTTTCTTGTTTATGATTCGGTTAAGTTTTGCATTTTTTTAAGCCTTTCATATGTCATTTAATGTAGATTATTTTCTGTTTTCCCTGGTTTTACTTTTTTGTTTCTTTTCAGCTTTCTTCTGCAGACTTGTGAACCAGATCCTTCAAAAGCAGTTGGAGGTGGTATTGGTAGTTCTTACAGGAAAACAGATTTTTATTACACAGCATCATTTGTTTTTCAGAGTGTTTCCTAGTGTGCATGACTTAATTTAAGTTCTCTGTAGAAGTCTGTTGTTCAGATTATGTGAAATAACACTTGGCCTCCTGTGTTTAGCTGTCTGTTTATATATAATTGCTTGCCTTCTTGTTCTTCGTCTCCAAGTCCCTCATGTGTCATTTTTCAGTTGACAGATAAAATGGAAAAAGGAATGGGAACGTGTGTAATCGCAGAGACTGGATCAGCTGGAATCTTTGCTCCTTTTTAGAGCATCTTTGAAAAGCATGGTACTGAAGGTAGACTGTAAGATTCAACTGAAAACAAAATATTTATTTGCAAATTCTCCAAAGGTGGCACCAGAATATACCTGGGGTTTTATTCCAAAAGAAGAAACCACGGACTTTTATAAGCCTATGCACAATAGTTATCTCGCCAAGATCCAATGAAATAATAAATGAAAATTATTGTTCCTTCTTAAAATAAGGTAATGATTATCATAAAAAGAGAATCACTGCTCACTGGGGGAATTAATACCAGTTTTTCTACTGGCTCTTAAAAGTACATTCTGCTACATGTTATAGTGGCAAAGATCAGCTGACCATCAGAATTTGATTGGATTAAAAAATAGGTTCCCCTAAAAGCAAAACCTATGTGGGATTAAGGGTTTTTTGTGGACTCCTGATGATGCATTTAGGGTTTTTTTTGTGGAATCCTGATGATACAGTTATGAGTCAGGAAGTTTGTACATAGCAGATCAGTGACCCATTAGAGCTCCTGGTATGTATCTTGTATTTTGAGGACAGGTAACTTAGGTGACACTTTAACCACGGTGGAACAAAGGTGAACAAATAACAGAATTTGCACAGAAATTCAAACCAGGTTCCTACCGTTCTCACTTTGTAGCTTGCAGGAGTGGTTTTGGAATCAGTACAGTTCCATGCACAGTGACAGCTTTACTTTTACACACCTCCCCTCCCTCTTTCTGGTTTCCCTGAATATTTTAATGGAAGACCTGATCACCTGCCTTCTCAGTGGCAAAACTTTGGATAGAATTCCGCATCTCTCTCACACTGACCCTGGGCTGTGAAATGCCATATCCTAGATACTAGCAGTGCCTGCTGAAAAAATAAATACATAAATAAATAAATATGTCATCTGGGTTCAGTTGACATTGTAGGCCAGCCATATGCATATGTATATAGCACTCAGACATATGCATTTTAGCCCAAGTACTGCGAGACCAGGTATTTGGGAATCAAATTAGATTAGACTGTATTCCATTGCACCTCTAAGGTATATAATGTAGGGAGCTATTTTCCTTGAAGTGCTAACAATGGGTCAGTGTCTCTTAATTTTATAAGGGCCAAAGATGCCCAGTTTTTAGAGACAAGTCTCACATGTTTGCTCTATATGCATTATTTGTAAAAGCTTGCAGGAGTTTGTGCAGGGATGATTAATTCTGAATTGCACTTTCCACTTGTTTTCCTTAAAAGCCTACTTCATTCTGGATGTGTTTGCTTTGATGCTGTTCATATTTTTACAAAACAGCTTGACTTCCCTCAGCTCTTTGCAGTGCTTTAGTCATATAATTCTTTCCTAGGCAAAACACTGGAATAAATTCAATGTTATTTATGACAAATGCTTTTGACAAAATACAGTTGTTTTCTCAGCAGTTCTCAGTATTATGCTTCCTTGAGTATTAGGCTGATATTTGGGCAACTTTGGTTTAGGGTGCTTCCATCCAGGTAACTCTTACATGGGTATATGGAATGCTATTTTTGACCTTTGCTCCACCATGTAGTTAATCAGGGAGTGACAATAAAGATTATGTTCATGAATCAGGGGACTAAGGAAAAATACACAACACAGAGTCATTAGATGAGAGCCAGCTGTCATCTAAAAGCCATGCAGCTATTGTAATCATGCCTTTTGTTAGGGCTAATGAACTTCTGCCATTTTTTTACATCTACTCGTCTGAAGCACCCACCTGTCATTAATGTCTTGTATAAATTAGTAAGTGAGTTTTTATCTTTTCAAGATGATGAAATGTGAGATTTTGTTCTAGTTTCTTAACATATTTTAAGTATATAGGTGACTAGGATTTTGTGAAGCTGAATGTTGTACTTCAGCCCAGCCTTTTCGTCAACTACTTGTTCAAACTGAATTTCAGACTGGCCTTCTAGGCATCTCTTACCTAAATCAGGCATTTACATCTCTATGAATGATGTACCTCAAAGTCCAAGGTGATTTTAATACAGAAAGTATGGGATTTCCCTGGCATATTCAGGATGTATTTGCTCTTAACTAAAACAAGAGAATTCATCTTTTTCACATTAAAAAAAATAACAGTGATATATTTTATTTCACCAGGTGCAAAAACAAAAAAAGCAAAAATCTCTGATCCTAAAAGTAATCTGGTTGTGATTAAAAAAATTGAGGTAAGATGTGGCATATGATGTGCATTATATTTCTAAATTTTACAGTAGAAATTGAAGGAAAATGAAAGCTAGTATGTTTCTTGGTACAAATGAAATAACCAGCACAGCCTTTTTCTGGTCTTGTCTTGTTACTCTGACAGACAACTGTTCTGCAGCGTGGTGGTGTGAGGGTTAGGGTAAGGATAGAGCCTGGCTGTGGAGAAATGACTTTCTTTGCTCTTGTTTGTACCTGAACGCAACAACCAGTTGGTCTTCACTGGGTAGCAATACAGTGTAATGTGAATAGTAGAGCTGCTATTGGAGCTTACAGGAGGAGGAATGTGTGCCAGTGCTTTTAAATCTGTTGCTGTTTCACCAATCTACTGATGTTGGAACTTAAACAATTTAGTAAGTTGAGAAGGAAGAAACATAGAGAAACTTAGGAAGTGACCTCTGTTTTGTAGGCAATTACTCACCATATCTCAGTGGGAACCTTAAAGGTGAAACAGCTTTGCATTTTTTCTCCTGGTGATCTACCAGTTGTTTGATGAAATTATTACATACAGTATATCGTATTGCTTTATCAAGTATGACATGGCCTTCTGTCAACTGTTCTAACAGTGCATGGTAAAGAGAAATCATCATCTCAGTTTATTACAAAAGACATACTTTTTTACGGCTGATGCTAGACCTAGTAAGTCCTTATTAAGTTCTTGTGCTTTACATAGTTTTGGTTTAAATATTGATAGACATTTGCACAGCACTGTTACACAAAGTGTCTTGCTGTTAACTGCAGCTTAACTCTTCGGCAGTATGGAGGATATGCTGTTTCTGTAACGTGGGATTACCTTGTAAAGAGATTGCCTTGTGACAGGAGCTAGAAAAGAAGGATGAGGAAGAAGAAAAATCCAAAGATGAGAAAGATGGAACAGAAGACAAAGAAGGTGAAGATGATGAAGCAGAAGAACCAGAAGAATATGATGAAGGAGAGTATGAAGAAGTATAATGTTAGTTTTCCTATTTACAGAGTCAGATCCTGGTCATTGATAGTGTGTTGGCTGACAAACGTCCCTAGCTCCCAATAAGGGAGAATTGTTGTGGGAGAAATTATTACATTCATGATTTTTGTTGCACTACATTGTATTGTAAATTTAAGTGTGTGTTCTAGACTTGTTACTCACAAAGAGCTCTGAAAAAAAGATGAAAAACACAAGAATGTGTTCTGACACAATCAATATATACTCCTTTGCAGCACTAGAAGTGCTGCCTCTTGTTTTATATATATCAGAACTTCATTACAGGATTTTCCTTCTTCATTCCCAAGAATCTATTACTGTTTTAAAGTGTGGATGCTCAAGTGCAGTTTAAATCATGTTTCTTCTATAAATTGTCTTCTCCAGAATTGCAGTGATTTTTTTTTCCATTGGTTTAAGAAAATGACTACATTTCTTCCTATTTTGAAGACGGAGATGACTTTGGAGCTGTCAGTGATGACAATATGGATGAAGCAACATACTAACTGTTATTTCTACATGTTACACTGCTCAAACCTTATGCTACTACTACAGAAGCAGAATTCTGGAGGTAGACTGGGTATCAATACACCTAATGCTTTAGCTCTGTTGGTTTTAAGCAGACTCTCCAAAACCACACTGGAGTTTAATTGCACTGTGCTGTAAAAGAGGATAGGGAATCCTTTGTTAAGTTCTTTAGCCAAGTGTTTTGCAGACATGCCTTTTTAAGGCATTCTGGAATGGCAGCTGATGGAGTAAGCTTTATGCCATTGTGTTTCCTCTGCACAGAAAAAGAACATACGCATTTTACTTGAAATTGTGTCTCAATTTGCACTAGTCAATTCTGTGCCTCAACAGTCAACTCTTGAAACAAATAATGAAATTGTTGATGACCACAGTAAAAAAAAGACATATGGCCTTTACGGACATAAGCTGCTCATTGGCAGTTGACTCCTCTGAAGAACTTTATGTAACTTCTGAGTTCAGGTGACTGAAAATAATTGACAACTCTGCACTTTAACATAAACTGACTTGGAAGGACCTTAGTAATGTAGACAAACAACATGACAGTAATTTGAAGAACCGTTAGTCTAGTTAGAACACATTGCCTTTAGTATTTTGGTAAAAAGGAACACACAAAAATATATTACTTTTATGAATCAGCATAAATCATAATTAAGGATAACTTGGCTTAGAAAGACTATATGGCAGAATTTAAGAAATTATGGAATCCTGGTTTACACCAGTACACTCATGAGTGATGAAAATTTCAGCCCTTAGCTTCAGTTTCTCCACTTGTTAGGGCAATACTTTCTTATCTCACAGAGCTGTTAAGTGAGCTGGCAGATGATCGTTATCTATGCAATTGTTGATGTACTTGTTTACTTTTCTACAGAACAACCTAGACAGAAACAGACAACAAATCAGTAAGAAATAAACCACAAAATGGAGAAAAGGAATGTGGTGAAGTATTTTAGTGCATTACGTTTTAATTAGAAAAAACAAGAGAATGCTGAGAAAAGCAAAACCTGAATGTTTGGGAACATCCTTTTTTTATTTAAGAATCAACAGCTGAAGTGTTGAAAACTTACTACTGAGATTAGATACTTGAAGAACACTGTCACAGCACATTCTCTCTATCTTACTGTCTTTTGATGGTAAAAAATACTATTTTTCAGTGTTATTACATTATTACTGATCAGGGTTTTTATTGTTGGTTGGTTTTGAGTTGTGTTTTATTTTCTTAAAAAAAGTATTTCACCTCATTGGTGACTGGGAAACAGTTCTGCATTATTCTGTGAACTTCTGTATGCAGTAAGAATTTGGTCCTTAAGGTGTAATTTTCAAGTGTTCTGATAAAATACCTATCATATGTAAAGGAAATGAAACTAAAATGCTGTGCAGGTCACACCTCAGAGGTGTTAAAAAACTGTTAAAAATAACATTTTTATTTTGAAGTGTTGTTGACTACAATGTGTAATAAACATTCAGCTCCATTGCACAGGCAACGTATTCTGCCAGTTAATCACACACATAAGCAGTTGTTTCTTGAATGGGTGTGCCTGTTTCTTGTGTGTGATATACAAAACACAGAAGATGTGAATGAGGCAAGCATGCTGAAAATTAAATTCGCTTGCTGTGACTGTAACTGCTTCTGCTAGCTCTTCTCCCCATGCAAGGTGAATGGTGAGACTCCTTGCTTCCTAACACAAGAAATGCAAATAGATGGCTTTTGTCAAAGACGGAACTATAAAACTAACCCTAGAAACGAGTTACTCCATGAGTAACAATTTGTTGACAAGTTGTGGTTTGCCTGAACAAGTACAATACCTTATTCTGTAACAGACAGTAATTCTTGAGGACCAATTACTTTTTCCATTAATCATTCTGCTAATGGG
>NW_008237233.1:1118616-1125280 GCF_000691975.1 Corvus brachyrhynchos | reverse complement strand
TACTCTGGTAAAAATCAGGTATTTCTGAGACCTTTAAGATGTAAACTGTAGTCATGTCTATCATCCAGAGGGAGCTGCAGAGTCTTAGGCTGGACCCTCCGGGATTAGTTTAGCAATGGCAAATAAGGCCATCACTTAGGAAAGAGTTCTGCAAGGACACAGATCAGTGCCAAGGCACTTCTGAAAAGCAGTGAGATTGTGTTCTTCCAAAGGTGTAACACTTGCACCTCTTTTTAGAAGCTGATTTTCTGACTGCTTAGAATTTGTTGCAACACCATAATGACAATAAAACTTATAACTGTTCTTTGGTTTTCAGCAAACTTCAAGTTTGGACACGCATATATTCAAATCCTGTATTTATAGCACAGAAGAATAATACTGCTTTCAGTGTGTAGTCATATCACCATCTAAGAACTTCGCTGATCCCTCCCTTAGTTGTTCATACCTATTTCTGCAAACTAACAAGTTCTCTGAAATTTATCCAGAAAAGTTCAAAGTTTACAAGGCATGAACAAGATAAACCATTAAGGCTGCAGATATGGTATGCGAGATATGAATGCCATATGCAGCTACCACCTACAAAAATACTGCTGGTCCAAAGGTTTTTATTTTAGATCATACATAAAAATTGGCCTTAACAAATACAAGTAGTGGCCTGCTGTAATAAAACATACAAAGTATGTAGAACTAAGAATATATTAGATGCACTACTTTCACTGCAGTCTAAAATAAAATCTTTATTTTACGTATATTGCTTATGTTCTTCTAAAAGCAGAGGACCGGAAGTTTTTAAAATAAGACTGGCATCCTCACTCAGAAGTATTTCACAAAGTTGTATTTTCAGCCTTTATAAAAGTTACAAACACTACTTGTGAGAACTTACTCCTAAGTATATCATATTAAAAACATTTTGATTTTATATGATCCAACAGTGTAACATGCATTTAAGTTTAAAACCCACTTTTTGAAAAATGTGTTGCAATTAATCCAAAAGGTGATTTACAACTCAATTATTCTGTGTTTGTGGGGTTTTTGTCTTTTGTTTGTTCGTTTGTTTTGGGGGTTTCTTTTGTCTTTTGTTTGTTTAACAAGTGGGTTTCTAAAATACTAGCTTCACAGATTTTAACTTGAATCAGATTTAAGTTGCCCACACAGCAGCTACTCTATTTATTCAGGGCTGACATGTGATGATGCATTACCAGTTGTGTTGTACTTTGGAAAAAAGCTGTAAAGATCCCTGCATTCTGCAGAAAGCCAAGCCAGCTGACGCTTGTAGATTACCAGGATCAGGAGTCCGACAGTCTTGAAAAGAAATCTACTGCATCTTCTGATAAAGTTAACTCTGTATTTAAAAATGTACTATATGAAATATTCTACATAATATGTATGTAAAAACATGCCAGGCACTTGGTTAGAATGGACTATCGTCCAATAAAACAGCTGTCCCTTTGTGTTTTTCCAGAGACTGTTTATCCTAAGGTAAATCACAGCCCATCATCCTTAACTCAGTGCCAGTAAGCCACATGTCTTCAACAGTGTAAAAGCCCAAAGTCTGGGACACACCACATGACTCTTCAGCTGTACCACCACAGACCTCTGTATCCATACATCAACAGGACAGAGACCTTCCTGACCTAGTCAAACCACAACTGAAGTTAATTTCACTTCTGCACTGACAGCAATTTAACAACCATCAGTTCAGGTATGTGCTGTAAATTAGACTTATGCTGCATCATCACAATAGCTAATTTAATGTTCTTTGACAAATCGTAAGAAATGACAGTATGAAGTATTAGAACTGGTGAGTTTCAGCAACAGTCTGATGGGGGAAGAAGCAAACAAATAAAAAGGCTTGCAGCCAAAAACTGACACATTATATACCAACTTCCATCCTATACAGAAAACAGTTGCTTTCATGTGCCAAAGCTTTCTTGTCTGAGCGAGTCACCTTTTAAAGTTTTAACCACAGAAGCTGTATCACGATAGCCACCATAAATTATTTTGCAAAGCATTTTTTCATATAGCACAGAACTGCTACCTCAGTGTTTATGCTTGTCTTACTGGCATATTCTCTTAATGAAAAGAACTACTACTTAAACAGATCTTTGAAAACAAGTGTTATGCATACCATCAAGTTCATGCCTGTTTGTAGTCCCTTTCTAGTGTGGAGACTATGAGTAGGCTCACTATCTCCACAGATGCTCCTTTAATCAAAGGGTTCAAAAGCCACAGATTATAGTTCACATGCCTAACTGTACACCATTTTCCTTCAAGCTTTGGCCTGCCTCAATTCCAATATAATTCAAGTTGGCCAATTCTTGTTCATACACTTGGCATGCCAGTGAAGACTATCTGCCCCACTTCTTGGGGCAACAGGTGCCCCCAGAATAGATGAGGCCTAAGTCTTTACTCTCAGAATCTGATAAAGCACTGTGGAATACCTCAACAGTTAGAAAACATTCACTTTACCTGATTTTTTATACCGTATATACTTAGTCAAGTCACTTATTGGGAAGGTTACAATAGTAGTTTAAACGATACCGACTGTTTTTCCACTTCTCTCTTTGTTAAGTCCTAATCAGGTTTGTTATCTTGGGGTTTGGTAGTAAACACTGTTTTGAACAGGGCAATGGAATTCTTGCTCCACAAGGCAAATATAACCAAAAAAAAAAAAAAATTTACAGGCACCATCTCAGTTTTTATTTAAAAGTATTCTGAGTACACAAGTACCTCCTTTGTATATGAAGAGTCCAGAGATGTGCAGTTTTTATTTATGTTTTTTGGGTTTTTATCTTGTAGCATTTTCAGATGGGGAAGAGGGGAAAACCAAGGTTGATCATGAAACTCCAAGAGAAACATTCAGGAGCACAGTGGCTAATGAATACAGTAGTATGTAAAGAACAAGTCTGAAGCTGCAAGTTGTCTATTCTGCTAGAATTTGCTAGCAGGCATTAAATACCTTTAAAGTTTTCTAGGACATTTCAGGAAAAAGTTAAGTGCTTGAGGTTCATGGGCACAAGACCATTAGCATGCTCAGTACCCACATGACTGCTGTCTGAAGAGTCAGTTGGTCCTGAACTGAGATTAACCAGAGGGGGGAAAAATAAATCTATTAGCATAAAATAAGGAGTACTGGGGACATTAAAGCAAGGTGCCACACTTCGGTTCTTCCTTCATTCTACACACAGGTGACTGACCAGATGAGAATGCAGTCCAGTCAGTTTTCACTAGGATTCCAAGGAAGAATGTGAAGTTTCAGAAAGACTCCTAAATGGACTGTGTTGAGGCACAGAATCACACACAGAGTAAATAAATTACCCTATGCCTATACTGAAAACAGTTTAAGTATTTGCTACTGCCTCTGTAATAGTCAATTGTAAAAAAGAACTTCATAGTGGCAATTAATTATGGAATGATTGAGTTTTTAAAAAAATCTTACTCTATAGGAAAGATAAAATTATGAGAACACCACTTTAACTTACAACTGTAAACCTGATATTAAAATGTCAAGTGTACTATGAATTCTATAAATACTTTCAGATGCTTAAAAGTTAGATATCCCCATTTGCCCATTTGTGGGCTGTAAAAGACACTCACAGTGACATTCCTTGTGTATTAGTTCAAACTACATTTTTTCACCTCATCATCAATTAAGAAACATGCCTATCAAAACAGAAAAAAGTGCAAAGCTTCAAAGATGACTTTATACCTTAATTTACACCCCAGTCTTGCTAATAGCCTGTCTCAGGCATATTCAGAGATTATGTGATCCCCAGAAATATCCTTGTAGTGGAACACTGCCCATAAAGGCAAGTCACACATCACTACACTTTTTCTCTGTGTTCCAAGTGCCTTTTGCATTCTGTGGATTCCCCTTTACCTAAGGTTATGTTATGTATCTACAAATAACAGTTGTCTAGGATCTTCCATTGTTAATGCTGAAGGTCTCCTTGATTATCAACTTTTATAATATTTGCTGGATTTATTCAATTTTCTATTTCTTTCTGACGCGATACTGCTGTGACAAAGAAATGGGGAGGGTCCACTGCAGAATGGTGACTGACATCTGCTTTCACTAGAACTTCGTAATACAGGAGATAAAAAACTGGAGTTATTATGCCAATAATCAACATAATCACTACTGCTGTCCACCATCCTATACCCCAGTCTGCTCCATAGTAAGGATCCTTGCATTTTTCAGTTTTACCATCAGTTTCAAAACACATCTGTTGGGCTGCTAAAGCAGAAACAACTTCATTCAGATTCTCTCTCTTCGTATCATTGCACTTCACTATTTCTTCTATATCTCGATCGACTTCTTTTAAGAAGTTGCCAGCAGTCTCATTAGCAGAGAATTTATCACAAAGAGAAGTTTCCTGTACTTCTGGGGAACACAGAGCAGGCCGAAGAGCTGGTCTTCCTTTTGGAGAGATGTGTGTTTCAGTCAATACACTGAACTTTTTCACTGGAATTTTGATAGACCTCAGGGCAAAAAAATCTTGATCGTTGATAAGATTGTTAACTCTCTTGATATCTGCAACCTAAAAATGAAAACAACAGCTAAAACATCATACTCCATCAAACCAAAACTCTCTTAATGGTATTATACCCTGAAGAAATACAAGTCTTTTGTAAGGAAATAAAAGCCAAGGTCTTTGTTTTTGCCCTAGCAAAGGCAGCTCCCCTTTTCCATATTCTTGCTCAAAATGAATCTCATTTTGTTCAAATGAAGTTCAGATTTAAAGTCTAAGGCAAGACCTTTGGTTTATATTAGCATTACCTTTTTTTTTTTCCCCCCCCTAAATTGATACCCATTCATACACTATGAAGTCAGAAAGGTCAAAGACCAAATCTGAACATTAATGATGATGTAAAAACTTCCTCACATCGATAAGATTAAAAGTCACTTCACACAGATATATTTATTTATATGTGTGTTCAACTATCAGTTGGCAATTATCTCTGTGAAATGAATGAGACTTTACCTCACTGTTTTCAAATTATGTAAATTACTGTTAGTTTCTAATTCAGTGGAAAACTTCTGAGTAAGGAGTTACTACAAATTATGAGTTTGCAATTCATCTAGCCACATGGTCTTTTGCTACTTCTGGGGGCTAAGGCAGAACTTAACTAAGGCAGAAGTGTAACTTTGAAACTGTTGTCTATCTTACCCAAGTCAGCTCTCCCCTTTCCCTATTCTTGCCCAAAATGAATCCCATTTTGCTTTCACTAAGTTCAGATTTTAAGTGTAATGTGAAATACTCTGCAGGAGTTTAAGTGCCCTTGGAAAATCACTGGTTTCATTTTCAAATGGTAACTCCCTTACTATAGAAAGCACCGCCACAAACTTCACCATAATGAAGTACTTTTGAATATACCATAATTCAGTGCTTTTCTGCAACACCTGCAAAGCACACAGGAACTATGCCCATTTTGAGATGTACTGTACCCAAGTTCACAAGAATCTTTTTAATGTGAAGAAGTCTTTCAGTTCCTATGACAGTATATTTGTTACGTGCACAATGCTGAATAAATTACATAAGAATAAAAGACTGCCAAATGCAACATTTACCCTACTAATTTATGATTCCATCACAATGCAACTTGTACTATCTGCCTCAAGCCCCAGGATCTCTCTTCCACATTCTCTTAAATTTGCAAAAAAGAGCACAACTCGGTTATCCTTCCTTTCTTAGTGAGGCCTGATTTAGTCATAATACTTAATTGCAGTAGATTCTGAAGCCAAGATTTGATTAACAAGGCTAAGGCCTGTCACAATCAGGAAACAGTTATATCAAGACTTTAATACCTCAAGTCACAACAGGAGGCCCCAATTCTGTTTCTGCCTGAAGAATTAGATGACAGCATATTCTGTAAATACATATTTTGAACTTGACCTCACAGCACCTGTGCACTTAGCAGTCAGTCCCACCAACTCGCACAGCTAATTTCCGGATAAAACTGGAAACATCAATCAAGACCAATGCCACTGCCTTACTCAGTACTGGCCAGCCAAAATTCTTAGGTAGGCGGGACATTCACCAGACTAATATAAGAACTGAGCTAGAAGTAGTGAGCGCAAAGAACGGTGCAGAGGGATGGAAAGCTCTTAGTACAGCATGCTCATGCTTAAAATATTAGGGCAATTTAGCAGAATTCAAAAGAAAATTACGGAGAATTTCTCGCCCTACTTTAACGGAATTAGGGTTCCACACGAACCCTTAAGATCGTTTACCAACATCTCCCCCTCATCACCCAGCCTAGCAGCGGATGGCACGAGAAGTGCCGACCTGTGACTGCAGCATAGCTTTAAGGGTAACATTTGACTCTAAGAGAGTGTCACATCCAAAGCTATGCACTTGTTTCTCACAGCTGCATTAGTTTTAAGGGGAAAAGCCCACGAAACCGGAACTCTGCGGTGTAACACGAACACTGCGACGTCATTTTCCACTTCTGAGAAACACGGCGTTTCCCACGCACAGCCCCCGCGCGCAGCCGGCCCGGGACCGGCCCCGCGCCGCCCAGGCACTTACCGAGCAGCAGAACTGCAGCGCGATCGCGTTCAGCGTGTCCCCCTCCCGGATGTCCTTCGTCACCAGGACGATATCATCCAGCCTGTCCCTCGACGCGCTCCGCCGGACCTTCTCTCTGCCCCGCCGCCGCC
>NW_008237233.1:1082804-1118120 GCF_000691975.1 Corvus brachyrhynchos | reverse complement strand
CCGGAGCGCGGGGCCGGGGACCGGCGCTGCCGGACGAGGAAGCACTTCACCCCCCGCCTTCCCCGCGAGCCGCCCGTGTGCTATCCCGCTATGGGATTTTCTTATCAATACATCACTCTTGCTGATCCTCCTTCTGGAGAAATTGAGGCTGCTCAGATACACGAAGTTGTCATGTATTTGGGTCAGTAAGAGGGTTCTTCTGTGACCCTTTTAGCCTGTTAGGTTCGCAGCTTCTCTCCTCATTCTGTACCTCTTAGTCCCGCCTGGCTCTTGCCGTCTTGCTGCGCCTTCAAAAGTTGCCGGGCAGTTTCTTTATATCCCTTCACACCTGTCCCCTCAGTACTAGTACTGCAGACGTACAGAAGTGCAGGCTGCACTGATAGATCTTTCTCACAAGAGACGTACCACAAATTAAGCCCTATAGATATTTCAACTTTCCTTCTCTAGTAGAATCATTTTTATCTCTAACAGACTGTCAGCAGCTTTTGGGGTGCTCAGGGAATAGGCAGGTGTCCTAGTCTAACTATTAAATTTAATCTAGTGTAGGTTTCTCCTGACACAGACTTAGAAGTTCTTGATTACAGCAGGACCAAAAACAGTATTCCTTAAACAACCTGACAGCTCCAAGGTTAGGCTAAAATATGTTGTAAAAAAATTGCTGAAGACAAATGTGTTTGCTAGTCTCCTTCCTAAACAGATTAGAATTTAATCTTAAAATAATTTTAAATAAGGGGTTTTTTTCCCTTTTGTTTTTGAGCCTTGCTATACAATGCTTCCAGAACAACCAAAGTGGCTAGAAACATGTTTGATACTAAAAAAGACAGAATTTTTTTATGGCTTTACTTTTGAAAACTAGCTGACTTGAGTCTGAAGACATAAAAATAAGAGTTAACAATTGTGTATCTCTGTGAAGGGTCACATTCACATCCACAGCAGCTTAATTGAAGCCACATTTCCAGGTATTGTAAAACAAACGGTAAAGGTGCATTGTGTTCTTGTGTCTCAGACTATTTTAAAGAAAAAAAATATATATACGTACATATATATATACATACATAGGCTTATCTGTACCTACCTTAAAACAGTATTCTGTTGTGGATGAGGGATGGACCAGTTAAAATAAAAGTATTCCTAAGACTGTGTAGGTACTAGGTACCCCCTAACTGAATAGCATCAGCAACACGAGCAATAACATTTCTATCAAGAGCATAGAGGTTTGCCTGAAAGAATATAAATATTCTCAGGTACAGAAGTCAGCATAAAATAACAAGCTGGTCACTTCATGCACATCTGATTACTGCCCTTCGTGAAGAAGCATGGAATAGTACTAACATTTAAATGTGGTTTCATTCCTGCAGGAACAAAAGTCAAAGCTAATTTTCAGGCTTTCTTATTTTGCATTTGTTAAAATAGTCCAGTGGATACCAAGTGTAGTTAGAATTTCATCAAACCTAAGTTTCTTGCAAGTCAGGACACTTTCTAAACCATTTAATAGCCTTGCTGAGGATATTTTCTTGACACTTGGACCCACATAACATTTTCCTTCCTGAGTGTTTCAGGTGTAATTAACTGTGAACGGTGTGGTTTCTCCTAGATAGGCAATTTCTTCTTTCATACCATCTTCCTAATCAAAGCCTGCTCAGAAATAAGCCTTCTATTTTTATCACGGGTCAGAAGCACAGCTTGTGCTGATTAACACAGCAGCACTGAAGGCTTAGATATAGCCCCACAGAGAAGCTGCTATCCAACAAAGACAAGCTTGGATTGTTAGATTATGTGACAAATGTGTGAAAATATTTGTAGGAGTCCCAGAATGATTTTGTATCTTTCTGGGGATGCCAATGCAAGCAGAATGAATCTTCCACAACTGTATTTCCAGAAAGAGCAATATTGAACATGACAAAATTGAATTAATTTCCCATAAACCCAAAGTTTTCTCATGGCATCTCAAGTTGAAGAAAATTAGTTTTTACGTAATGTTGGGGTTTGACACTGGTTAAGTGCCAGGCACCCCAAAAAAACCCTAATTACTTTTTTTCCTCTGCTATAGCTGGGCAGAGGAGGGGAAATTAACATGAAAACTTCGTAAATTGAGATGAGGATTAGGGAGAAAATATTTCAAGGCAAAACAGGTTCAAAACTTCAACAGTATAAAGAAGATTTATTATTAACAGAATGAAAAGTAAAAAGGGTAATGAGAACTGAAATAAACCTTTAGAACACTTTATTTTCGTCCCAGCCCCTCCCTCTTTCCCACCGACAGCACAAGGAGACAAAACATGGGGTTTTGGTCAGTCTTTCACTTTCTAAGAATCTTTCTTCAGTTCATTCAGGGAAAGGAGTTCTTCTGTTGTGCCGTGGGGTCCTTCCCGTGGGATACAGTTCTCTGTGAATTTCTCTAATGTAGCTCTAATTTTCACAAACAGCAGCCTGCCCAACCTGCTGTAACGTGAGTCCCTCCCATGGGCCAAGCAGTCTTCCCACAGCTGCCCAGCACGGGTCATTTTAGTTCATGGGATTTAGTCTTTTAAGAATAAGTTGCTCTGGTTTGGAAGCAAGGGTTCTCTGTCTCTGGAAGCAAGGGTCCTCTCTCTCTGTTTGAGTTTCTCACTAGATTACAGCTTTTCAGCATCCGCTCACTCTAGCGTGGGCACTCTTTCTCATGGGCTGTGAGTGGATCTCTGCATTCCCCCATGCACCTCATGAATTACAGGGAAATAGTTTGTTGTATTATAGTCCTCCCCACGGCTTGCAGAAGAATCTCAGCTCTGACACCTGAAGCACTTCCTCCCCCTCTTTCCTTTGCACCTACCTTAGTGCCGCCATGGTCTTCTCCTCACATGTTCTCACTTTTCCCTTTTCTCTGACTCGGAACAAAATTATTGTCTGTAGGTATTATTGTTCTCAAGTTCTATCAGTTGAAAAGTTCTTATAGACCTTCGCTGCACTGAAAAGGTTAATCTTGTCTGTGCTCCATGTCAGGGAATTGTTCGCTGTATTTTCATCACTGGCCACATGGTCCCCGCTGGCACCGCACAGGTGGCCCTGGCTGTGTGGTCCTGGCCTCAAGAGGGCCCCAGGGGAAGGCCCCAGCCACGTGGCCCCCGGTGCCCCACGCCAGGATGGGCCCCAGCAGCTGCCTTCCCACCGCTCAGAAGAAAGAGATCTTCCCAACTTTTTTCCTTTCTTAAATATGTCATCACAGAGGTGTTACCAACTTTTCTAATTGGGCTAGTAACCTGCCCGTTGTCAGAGCCTTCAGCGATTGGCTCTGTGCCGGACATGGTAGAAACTTCCAGCAGCTTCTTCCCACCCACCAAAAACTGGACTGCTTTTAAACTAGCAACACCTAGTGATTTTCATCTATTAGGAGGTGTCATGACATATCTGGCAAGGAATATTTGCAGCACCAAGCAGCTTTGTTTTGTTTTTTAAAGGAAGCTTTCAGTAATAGATGTGAAGTGACTGTAGTTGTCTGTAGCTGGGAAACTGATGACTCAGACCCTATTCACACTTTTGAAAGACTGTTTTATGAGACTCATCAGAGCTGTGGGTGAATCTGTAGAGGAGTTTGAACCAGACTTCATATGCAAAGATGCCTGCAGTGGTGTCTAATGATTGTCCCATCACACGTCACTAATGGAATATCCTTTTGGAGGTTTTCTTTCATCTTTGGGTGATGAGGCTGCAGCAGTTTCTTTTTATCTAAAGATGTGTGCTATCAGGTCAAAAAAGAACTGCTGAAGCAGCACTCTGCCTTAGAAGGGGAAAGAAAGTATTGGAGTTTGCTTTGACCCTGCTACACCCCTGTGTGTAACCATTTGTAACTGGTGACATTTTCCCATCAATAACAAAAGGGTATATTCCAAACTTGATGAGCAAGACTGGAGCTGCATAGCTCCCATGAATGCTAATAAGAATACAGCCTTTCTCCATTCCCATGTAAGTTACTTTGCATATCCTAATAGTGCATTCTCAGTGAGCAACAGGGTCAGTGTTAATCACACCATGGCATTCCAACAGCAACTGCATGGGTCTGTACCACATTCCTCTTGGTCATGTTATTTCTTGTGTGGCCTGATCAGAGCTTGGAAGTTAAGTATACACATAGAAATATTAGGAAGATCTTAAGAAATTAATGGAAAGGGATTGTAAGGGAGATGTAGAAGGGCTGATATAACTTGTTAATCATTTTTAATTAAAAAAAAAATCCCAAACATATTGTTTCCATCTGGAAGTTACCACATGTCATGTGCCACCACTGTTTTTGTAAGTCGTTCTATGGTTTGGTATCACTAGGCTAGATTTACATTTAGATAGCTTGGGTCAAAGTGTCTAAATGTATGTTTTAATTAATTGAAAGACATGATAAATTATGACTCATTAAGAGATTCAGACAGAAATACATCTACAGCATTTGTCTGTCTCTCCTTCCCTGCTTGGTAATTGGGAATGGTCGCAAAACTGTAGGAAATAGTAATATCAAGATAGCTCTGCATCTCCAGTACAGACCAAAGGAAGTTATTAAGCCATGACTGTAAGATGCAGTAAGAGGAATTTCTTAAGATCTCTATAAAAGAATGCAAGAAGCGAATAGTGCTAAATCTACAGACACTGCATAGTCTGTTCTCCAGTGGAAATATTTGCGTGTATACATTTAGCTATAATCATAGAATCGTTTAGGTTGGACTTAATATTATATATGATATTAAGCCCAACTGTTGATCCTCAAAACTACCATAAATCCTTTTTAATTAGCAAGGTTCCAACAATAAAAATGGGTTAAAAATCACCACAAAATTTAATTGTTTAATTTATTATTGTTATGGTTTAAGTGACAATAAATAAAAAAAAATATCATTGGATTGAGACTGTATTTTCCCTATGTAATATTTTACATATTTTCTGTTCCCCTTTTGTTACTTGACAGGAATCAGCAACTCTTTTAATTAACTGTATTATTTCATGTGTATCCATAAAAGAAAAATGCTGTGTGCCTTCCACAATGCAGCCAGTAGGTTGTTTGATATTTTATTTTCAAAAAACTGTAAATAACTGCATATTTGCTTCTGATTTACTGCCTAAGTACCCTCTGAATAAGAAAATCTATCAGGGAACCCATTCAGCTATGGTAAAAACTATGCAAAAATGCAGTATAGTTTCTTGAAAACTTCTTTCAAATTGTTCACAGACGGATTTTGTTATTAGATTCTGAATTCCTGTCTATTGATGAATTAGTGTTTTGGTAGTGCAATAAGTGAAATTATTTTTGGGGTGGATTTTGGATGGGTTTTTTGGTTGCTTGGGGTTTTTTCCTGGGGGTTTTTGGTTGGTTGGTCTTTGGTTTTTGTTTGTTTGCTTTAAAGATTATCATAGATTCTTTCCAGTTTTTGCTGGATGACTGTAATAAATTCCATCCATAACTGTTACTATTTCATATGTTTTCCGTGAGTAAAGTAAGGAAACCTTTCAGTATTTATCTTGTTTTTATTCTGAGGGAATATTTGCACTGTCCTCAAGTCTTTATCTTGTTTGTTTTTAATTAATTAAGCATTCAGAATTTGTTAACTTCTGTTCTCTGCTTTCTCTGGGTCTCAGTTTTGGAGAACTTCCTTTATGTAGATCTTCTGTGGGTTTCAGCATTGTTTTTAAAATTCAGACATCAGTATTTATGGAATTTGAAATATCCACCCCATTAGTGCCATGTACAAAAGTAATTCTACCACCTCAACTACTTGACACTAATCTGCTGTTGATGTATCTGAAGATGACATGGGTTTGGTTTTGCTTTCCCAGTCACAGAATCACATTAGACACTTATGGTAAGCTGCTTGTCTGCTTGAATTTCTTCAGATGAAAATGATTCAGAAGAAGACTTATATTTTAACTTTGAAGGTATTCAGTAGTGTTAACATGACTTGTTTTTACTGTAGTACTCTCATTCTCTTTCCACTAATATTGACATCACAAACATCCACTTCTGAGTTTTGTATTTACAGGGAGAGAGTGTTGAGGAGATCTATTTTTAACCCTTGTTGAATTACATAATACAAGTATTTTCATTTATACATAATGAAATTTTGTGACAGTGACAAAAGATAGTTGGGTCTCCACATCTTCCCCTCTTGCAGTTGTCTCTGATGGGCAGTGATTTGTCCCAAGAGCCACACCAAGTAGGATTTACAGGAGGAGTGCAATCTGATGATTGCAATTGACTTTGGTATGCATCGGCATACAAAAGGGTATAAAGTGCTGCTGGATCCTGGGGCAGTGCTGCAAACTTGAGGCTTGCAGGCAGCTTCCATGTGGATCCCGCAGTGGCAGGGATGCCTGCAGGGTACATCCAGCCTGAAGCAAGGGAACACTCACTTTTGGATTATTAATTTTCTCTGTTTAGTTTCTTTCTCTTCCTCATCACTGTTTCGTGAGTTCTTTTACGCAGAGTTCGGAGTGAAACGCAGGAGACACAGAGTTTGTCTTTGGACTTCGATGTTGATTATATCTTATCTATAATACAGCTGCGCGGAGTGTGCCTTCTAAGTTAACAAGATGAAAAATGGCCCCAAGTTCTAACTTCCAAGGCCATTTAAAGTCCAAACTGCTGACTTTCAGCAGGGGGAAGACATGCAGACAATCAATGTGATTGATAAAGCAAGCTTCGTTTATTAGCAATACAGAGGCACTTATATAGTGTGAAAGTACAAGCTTATCAGTTCTTTAATTAGTTTAAACTTACAAAAGCGCATTCTTATTTCTACATGATTGGGTTAGATAAAAGACTACATTTGGCAAGCTTCTGTTATTTATGTTTTGTCTTGAGAGATCAAAGATCTTCCTCCCTTCTCATGGTCAGCACATCTTTATCAGAACAGCACTGTACCTCCTAAAAACTCCCTTTTGGTTCTCAGGCCTGTTTCTCATGCAGGCATTTTCTCATGGAGGCTTTTTCTCTTGCAGGCCTTTGCTTGCACAGTTCTGTTATTAATTTGTACCCTTTATCAATAATCCATGTCCCTGATCCTCTAACCATTCTCCAACACCAAACTATCCAATTATGGAATGCCAAGTAATTTATTTTTACTTATAACCCAGTAACTATTCATTTATGATCCACATTGTGGTTTTTTTGAACCAATACCAGAACAATACCTGAACACCCAGATTTGTGAAGAAGAGGGAGGAAAGAAGAACAAACCCACACCCAAGATCCTCCATCTTATTACTAAATCCCATAAACCTAATTTTTCTACATCTCTACCTATTCCATCCAGTGACATAACAAGTTTCTTTTTAATTACACAGCAACAGTCTCAGTAATTTGGGAAGCTTTTCCCAAGGCCTCAGGTCAAATGCAGTGTGCTTCTGAGGATCATTGCCTGTCAGCACTGAAAGACTGGAATTCTCTGAACTCAGGGTTCCAACATCTCCCCCTCCTGTTTGAACCATGAACGCTGCTTTAACTGCTTTGTTAAACCATTGTCGGATACACTGAAGTAGACAAGGTACAAGTACCATGATGACTATAATGACAATCAAAACATACATGCTCAGTTTCAAAAGCAAGGCTCAACCAATCGAACAGATCATCCAACCATGATCGTCTTACAATTTTGAGTTTAGTGAATCCTTCTTCTAATTGTTGAATGCTCTTGTGTATTGATACCGAATGGTCAGAAAGATTCCTGCAGCATTTGCGGTCCTCTGCAGGGCCCTTTGCAGAAAGGAGAAAAAACATGGCACAAAGAGGAAAATAAGAAGGATAACAATTATAATTAGACCTCCAATGCTACATGGTCCACCTTTAGGGTTTGATGGAATGGCAGGCCAAACTCTATTTACACCAATGAAAAAGTCTCCTTGTGGCAATTGTAAAGGAACATGGTTGGGTGCTGCGTGCAAGACTGAAGTGAAATTGCACCAAGATGTCGCATTTTCATACAATGCATGATTTGGAGTGACATCTGTGATTTTGTTTTCATTCTGTTTTGACTCAGGAGAATCAAATATTATTTTGTTTTTATTCTGACTCAGGAGAATCAAATATTATGTAAAAATCCATTTTTACTGATCCAAGGATTTCCAATTCTTGAGGTTCATAGGGTGTCTCAGGGAGAAATTTAGTCCCGACACCCCATTCCTCTGTGGGATTCATGAGGAATCGTGACAGATCTGAGGAGACATTTTTTGGTACTGGCCAATTATCTACTGGTAAATTGACCAAGCAGGCTGAGAATGGCTTTTCTGGACTTGAAGTCAAACAAATGGTATCCAAGCCTGAGGCATTGGCTAAGGGCACCCAAACATTGGTTTTTGGTTGACTCATGGGCAGGATCATGATACTTAAGGCAAACAATGAAATAATAAGGTACAAGTATGCTATCTGATTTAGTTTCATACTTCTCTTTGGTTTCTTTTCTCAGTCTTGTTCTGGGACAAGCCAATTGTAAGGCACAAAAATTATTTCTTTTGCATTCAATTCTGCAAATTTGGACCTCTTTGGGTTCTCTCTGAAGTTCTCTCCAATTACTGTGGAGACGAGGACTATTTCCTTCCTCATGACCTGATATAATTAAAATTTCAATGGCCTCATGCTTTGTATGTAATTCTGAATCGTAACACGTTCCACATCATGCACTTGTCAACAAGGCTTCACGATACCAACAATTCCCACACTATTATACTGGCACTCAATCCAAAGTTCACAGCTTCTGCATGTGGGATAAAAGATGTTTATCATCAGCTGTGGTCTTTCTGCAGTTCACGTCTGCGTGCTTGCTTCTCTGCTTCCGGGGGCATCTGTGTATTCCTGTGGCTTGTAGAGCTTCACATTTTTTGAAGGAATCCACTTTGGACCAGCACCTGTAGAGACAAAAGTGTACCCTTTGCCCCATGTTATTAGTGGGAATGGGCCTTCAATTTTTCCTGTCTCTGGATTTCTGATCAAAACTAAAGGGTTTTCCTTTAACTTTGCTTGTGTGGTGTTGGAAAAATATCTGGTTATTGGTGGATTTGGTTCTGCAAAAGAGCTGTTTAAAAAATTTAAAACGTATAGCGTTTTATTCAAGCACATTTGCAGCGTAGCCTCTGCCTCCCCTCTTTTTTGTTTATCCAAAAGGGATTTTAAAGTGTGGTGTGTTCTTTCAATGATTGTTTGCCCTGTAGGAGAATGAGGAATACCGAAGGAGTGATAAATTCATTAAGAATTTATGTAGCTCTTTTGCTATGTAAACTGGACCATTGTCTGTTTTTGTTTCTCGAAGCACACCTAAGGATGCCAATGCTTGCAGAAAATGCTGACGTGCGTGTTTCACTGTTTCTCCTGTGTGTAAGGAGGCAACAACTGCACCTGAGAGGGGCCTACTGATACGTGGATATTTTTTAGTTTTCCGAAAGATGAATATTTTGTGATATCAGCTTGCCATAATTGGAGACTTTGCAATCCTCTTGGATTGACTGCTCCTGTAGATACAGGAGGTTGCACGAGCTGACAATCAGGTCAAGCACCTATGATTGCTTTTGCCTGATCTTTGCTAATCTGAAACGTTCATTTAAGTGTTTGCGCATTTTGATGACAAAATGCATGACTCAGTTTTGACTCCATTAAGAATTTATGTAGCTCTTTTGCTATGTAAACTGGACCATTGTCTGTTTTTGTTTCTCGAAGCACACCTAAGGATGCCAATGCTTGCAGAAAATGCTGACGTGCGTGTTTCACTGTTTCTCCTGTGTGTAAGGAGGCAACAACTGCACCTGAGAGGGGCCTACTGATACGTGGATATTTTTTAGTTTTCCGAAAGATGAATATTTTGTGATATCAGCTTGCCATAATTGGAGACTTTGCAATCCTCTTGGATTGACTGCTCCTGTAGATACAGGAGGTTGCACGAGCTGACAATCAGGTCAAGCACCTATGATTGCTTTTGCCTGATCTTTGCTAATCTGAAACGTTCATTTAAGTGTTTGCGCATTTTGATGACAAAATGCATGACTCAGTTTTGACTCTTCAAAAATGTTTGGCAAGGTGTTTGCAATGGGCATTGTTAATTTATCTGCTTCTGCATTTCCTTCCACCAAGAATCCTGGAAGTGAAGAATGTGCTCTGATGTGAGAGATAAAGTTTTTGTTCTTCCTGTTTTGTACAACCTGCTGCATGCATGCAAGATAATGATACAGAACATCATTATCAACATTTTTTAAGAGTGATCCTTCTATTCTTTTGACCACATTAGCTACATAGGCTGAATCTGTTATTAGATTGAGAGGTTCCTGAAGTAATTGAAATGCTCTGACTACTGCTGCTAATTCCACAATTTGAGGAGAATCTTCTACTGTGGGTGAGTAAAAGCAGTAAGATCCAGTCACATATGGAGATAAAATCCTAAAGTAGCTCCATAGGTGCTTTGTTGCTTTATAATTGTGCATTCTGTAAGGCCAAAGCCTGGAAACCTGTATGTTTCTGAGCTTGCTGATATTATGACCCTTTAGACCTGCTTATATTGTATACCACATTGACAAAGGTTACATCTTAATTGATACGGACTTTGCTCATTTATAAGCTCACTGGCTTATGAGTTTCTACAGTAGATGTATTCTATACTGGTACAATGCTACCTACAGCTACAGCTGAGAAAATCTTTCTCTGGCAAACTGTCCTTTGATGTCATTCCACTGAGTGGGAAAATGCCCTCATACTAGCCTGGGTACCTCTGCAATCCTGTCAGCTCTGCAGCTGCCTCTTCCATGCCTCTACTGTTCTTACCATGTGAACAGAGGCCTACAGGCAAGCAAGAGAGTTCTCTGAAATATCCTAGCATTACTTTCATACTTTGTTTTGAGCTCTTCCGGCTGGAATAGTGGTGTATGCTGAGCAGCTTTTTATCTAAGGAAGAGGGAATAATTGAAGGGAGTGGGAGCAAGACCAGGGAGACTATCTTGTGGTAAAGGGTCTGATTCAGAGTCACAAAAATCTTTGATACAGAAGCAGGTATGATATCCACAGCCTGCTATATTGACAAATATTTGAACTCTGTGTTTAATGTGCCTTCTGTTTTCACCTATAAGGGTGTCTAGGTGTAAATGAAACTTCTGAATTGATACTCTCTGCTCCTGATATTAGTAATAAGTAATAATATTGTAGTTGTAAACATCTTACTATGCTTTCTTTCAAATTCCCAATGTACAATTGATTACAACAAAAATATGTATAGCTATTTGTAATCTCAAGTACTTATCAGTATATAGCTTTAAGAAATGGCTGTTTTCCATACAAAACATGTTTGTTTCAATTTTGCCTCTGTCATTTTTAAATAAGTATAGTGTATTTTAACAAATACGAAAATACTTGTAAAATAAATCATCCCATTCAACTTTTTTAAGCACTTAACATATGATTACAAATGTTCAGTTTATGACATAAATACAAAAATGATCTAGTAGAAACAGACTCTTTGAAGGGGGCATTGTCATGAATTTTAAAATAGATTCCTCCCACCCTTGTTTTCTTCCAACTTTTGTCTTTCTATTTGATTCAGCTTTTATATGGGACAGCAGAACATGTAAGAAACCTTTAAGTCTTTCAATGAGTATTAGGTATGTGAATGCAAATGCACTACTAGTAATCTTCATCAGGACAGATAACATAGCCCACATGGCATCAGTAAAGTGTTTACAAGGTATTAATATGCCTACTGTGACAAGTTGTATTTAATGGGAAGCAACAAGGAGTTTGTTTTATTAGTTTTCCTCCTCCCTCAAGTAATAAATCTTAAAAGCTTCAATATTGATTCAATGAAATGAATGGCTGAATCGTTCTGAAGAGGCTCTGACAAGTGGACAAATGCTTCCATGGTTACATTGAGCTATGCAGTATAGTTACTGAGCTTTGCTGGTTTCCTCCCTCTGCCATTGAAGTAAAATAACAAGCCACAGGGTAGCACCACACATGGTGAGCATAAACTGGAAGCAGCTCTAAAAGATCAAGTTAGTTGATCTTATACAGATTTTAAACAATGTGGGGTTTATTATCTTATATTCTGTGCCTTAAATATGCATTTCAGTAGTTTCTCCTTCGTGTATCACTTTTCCATGGAATGTTTTTATTTCTTGTCTGAACAACCTCTCTTTTGATTTGCAATGCCATAAATTGAAAGCCCATGTGAAAGCGCATTTCGTAGTACTGTTACATGTGTTATGTTTTTCTAGGAATATCAAGTGGTGTGACTGCATCAATGCAGGCTTTTGCAATACCTAGATAACAAATAAAAAATCATGTGTAGAACTTTTATATGCAGTTGCTTTAGGATGCTTTGGAGTATAAACATAATTAAGTGGTTTGATTTTCGATCTGCTTGCATTTGAGGTACTCAAATTTCAGGTGTCACAGGGAAGACTGATATTATAAATACATAAAATTTTAGAAAAACAATACAAAACAACGACATATAGTCATTCAATTAGAAATAAGATTAAAAATGTTGCAGATCAAGCGTGACGTTAATAGAAATCTTGAACGTTTTCAAAGCACAAAGTGTAAAGGAAACTAAAAGCAGATGTATTGACAATAGTTACATTTTTTCCCTTGGAGACCAACTCCAAAATGAGCATGTTGTCCACTGTATTAACACTGCTATTTTAGTTGTTTTCTCCCCTACCTGATTGACAGTCCTCAGAAGCACCAGATCAACATCAGAATGCTAAATTGTTTCAGTGCCTCTTTGTGGACACAATATTACAACAAGGATGAATGCCAGGATTCCACACAGCCAGGAAAATAAATTCATAAACATAGAAGATAGTTACTTCTGAGACAAAAATCCTGGTCTTAAAGTTTGTATTAAAAGTTTATATTTGTTGTAGATACTTAATTTCACATTTGATCAAATAATTTGTCTTTGATCTTGAGGGGTGAAGGTAATCAACTAGTGAGAAAATATTTCGATGTTTCACTTAAAAAGAGACGAGTCAATTCTTAAGTTGAAAAACATAGGGGTTTTTATGTTTCCAAGTAGTTCTTTTCCCCATTTGAAAGGAAGCAAACAGAATGCCCAGCTGTGAACTGGGAAAGCAAGTCAAGTTGTATGCAGCATCTGGAATTCTCTTGCTTTTATCTTTAAATAGTTTTTGAAGACTTTGAAATTAAGTGCAAAGTAGATGCAAGAGATTAGGGAGAGGCTTTAATATTTTTATTATGTCTTACCTTCAGAAAAATGTGCTTTTGGTAACCATTTCTTACCTTCAGAAAAATGCGCTTTTGGTAACCATTCTATTTGAATTTACAGTCTAGTGCTTGACATGCTCAGAAGTTGTATGTTTTGATGAATATTTTATGAGAAAATTTCTTATTTGCTGCATAGAATGTACATTGTCAGTGGCATGCTGCAAATGAAGAGCTGAACACACTTGAAGTAACATGACTACAACTTCATTTAGCAACAATAACTGCGTAAGAGGAGCAGGCAGACAGTTCTTGACAAATTCTCATCTTGCTGTTTCGCCATGTGGCACACAAGCCAGTGAGCATCCACTATGGTTTGAAATGAGCTATGTAACTTTGTAAGACCAAATCAACCCTTCAGAGATAGCACTCTTCTTGACTCATTAGAGTGACACAAAATGACCTAAGTTGTCTCAAAATGGCCTGATAGAGCTTGATCACCCAAATCTACGGTGCACTAAGTTAAAACAAAGCAGTTATTTTCTCATTAGTTGTTCATTTTTAGTACACTTTAACGTATTTAAATTAATATTTTTAAAAAGCCATATCACTTTTTGTGGAAGTCTTGTCAAATGAGAGTTTAAGTTCATGAATCAAAAAGTTATGATTATATGAATAGTGCTTCTGCTGTAATGTGTATTAAAATATAGCAGCCTTTAATGAACAGATGCTAGGAGCCATTTGCTTTTTCCTAATAATGGGAATAACTCAATTTTTTCTGTTAAAAACTCTTTTAGAATGTTAACATCAGCACGTGTTATCCATATACAAGTAAGGAGCCGTACCATAAAAAGATTTAACTTTACCAAACTGATCATAGGAAGCTTAAACAATGTTTGCCCATTGAGAAAGAGTGCAATGTGCTTGGAAGTTCTCATTTTTCAGTTTCTTAAATCCTGGACATTTCTGAAAAACAGAAGATCAGAATATGATTTTACCTACATATGTCTGCACATGAACCAGCCTGGTATAAAGCAGTCAGAAGCATAATACTCATATTTTGTCATTCAGTCTTCTCAGTTTATTAGCATTGTTTGCATTTGACTATTTTTTGCTCTTTTCTGCATGTGTTTGTTCATTCATCAGGAAGCTATGCCATAAAATCAAGATCATGATATTAAAGTATTCCCAGCTCAACAAGAAAAGGATGTGGTAAAGTTCAGGAAAGTGAGCAGTGCAAGTGCCTGGCATCAGGTGACACTTGGCAGTGGTTGTGCATTTCTCTGGCATGGGGCAGCTGGATAGGAGTCTCCAGAGAGTGCAGGTAGGACAACCAGAAAGTGATCAGAAACCTCACGTCACATTTTGAAGAAGAGACAACCCAACCATGATCCTAAGCTGCTATGAGATAGCAGGTTAGAAGCCTGCTCTCACAGACTAGTCAGGCTGTGGGATGAACACACCTCTTTGGTACCAGACTTGGTCAGTTCCACCCTCTTTTGAAGTCTGACTTAGCATAGTTCCCTGAAGACTATGCTACTAAAGTCGTATTCTACAGTTCTGGCTGCTGTTTCTTTCAATACTGCCAGTTAGATGTGGTCCCCAGTGTGAATCAAACTGAATAATAAAAGAGAAAGGGGAATGCAACCTAGATGTCAGCAAAACAAACAAATATTGGTACAGAATCAAAATCAAGCTACAGCTGCACATGCACAGGGAAGGATTTTAGTGCTTGTGGTCATCTCTAGCATGGTCTGTCTTGCAAAAATGTTCAGGACCATCATTCAAAAAAAATCCACTTAAAAAAACAACCAACAGCTGACTACCAGTACCAAATTAATTTCTTGCAGGAAAATCATCTATATCTTGTTGATTGCTCTGTGACAAATGAGCAAGATCAGCCTCCGTATCTGCCTATATCTGGTGAATGTTACATGTTTTTGAACTGCATCATATGGGAGAAATTGATTTATAAGTAAGAGGTAAAAATAACTTGTCTGATGTATCATAATTAAGGATTGATCTGTGAAAGAGCTATGCACATGCTTTTTGTTCCTCATTCTGAGTAGTTGAGCCTGCTTCAGCTAACGCACCAGAGAAGGTGGTAGATAGACCTATATACCTGTGCAGGACCAAAATTTCAAAATTTTTGGAATCTCTTTGTTTGGTACTTGAATCCAAATAAGTGCTTAGCCCAGAATCCTGAAGCTTGGATGTCGCAGGTGAAAACAAAGGTCAATTTTAGCGACATTTATGAATAAAAATTTTTGGTTTCTGGTATTTGTAGATTAAGATTTCAGTACCTCTTACTGAAAACCAAATAGCACTGATATAAGACAAAAATATTCCGTAATAGAAACAAAAATGTAAAGAAGAAGAAATACGCATGCTAGAAAGCCTTTGTTAGATGTTTTTTTTCCTTGTTCCTTTAAGTAGTCTGTTCTTTCTCAGGGATTTGTTTCTTCTTCTAACTCCCTCTTCTGTGGTCTTTTCTTTCAGATGATGCCAATAAAGGGAAAAGGCGAGGCTTCAAAACAAACAAACAAACTGGAGTCCATTGTTTCTGGTGCTTTCAGTATTGATTTACTTGCAGCAGAGCCATTTTTTGCATACAGAGTTTTAATGATTTCGAAACAAAGGATATACAAACAAACAGAGAATTGAGGGGTGTACTTAATATACCTTATTTACTGCTTTTATTGAAAAGAGAAGCTAAGGCTGACCTGGAGACATAGTTCTGTGCAATGCCAGATCTGCTGTAGGTCCAATACCAGTCCTGCTTGTTTGTCTCTGGCATTGGTAAGGGTTGGGAGTGCAGTGTGGGCTGCATGCTGAGTTGTTAAAAGTGTGTGTGGAGTGTCTGATGTCAATCACCAGCAGTCTTCCAGCTGCTTGAAGACCATCACTGATAAAATCTTATGGGAGCTCTCTCATCTGCAAGTGTAAACAAAAAGAAACACAGATCCCCGGAGTGGTATGATGAACATGAAAAAAAAGTAATCAGGAAATCCTCAGGGATTGAAAGAAAACATGGTGTACCACGTGTTGAGTAAGAAAGCATAGCAAAAGGTACAGTCATTTTGGATCTGAATGCAGTTTTGTGGGAAGAGCCCACGAAAATAACCATGTGAATTACTAAGCCTAAATCTGAGTTCTCACTCTTCCTTAGTGTTCTAGCTCAGTAATTAACAACGTTTAATGTGTTCAGGCCTTATGTAATTGAGAACGAATTACTATTAAGGCAGCCCCTCTGATAGCTGGTGGAAGATGAGCTTTGTACAGAAACCGGATGAAAAGAGGAAAACGTGAAGTAAGTTATATAAGCCAAAACAACATTATAGAATAAAAGATAAAAAGAATCTTATACCTCTAGTATCCTTTTGGCCAGTTGATCAAAAGATGAAAAACAATATGGGATCTGGATTTTGCGGCTGAAATATAATAACAGTATGGTATTGAAAAACATGCTACTTATCTCCCATGCTCATACATTAAGTTCTGTCTGATGCAAAATTCTGCACTAATAATATTGGCCTTTGAAGGACTGCTTCTTGCTCCTTTTTTTTTTTTTTTCCCCAGATAAACTGGTGCTTGTACATGAGGATTATGCATAATAAAATATTGATGAAAAGATACGTTCAGATATAAACCAAGGTGAACTAGTGCAAGAAGTGATTAAACCTATAAAACAGATTATCAAACAGAACACCCTGAATTCCTTTTAGATGCACAGCATAGTTTTTTAGGAGAAAAAAGTACACTTGAGTTTTCTTAAAAAAGGAGATTTTTTATAATGCTTGGTGAATCATCCCAATAATTCCTCCAGCCTTAAGAATGGGAGTTTGTTCTAATTATTAATGTCTACTTTTCCATCTGCATATTAGATTGTCTATGCCTTTATCAATTATACTGCAAATGTTTATTTATCAACATTAATTTTATCTATAGGTATATACCGAGTAAATAGAGAGATTCTTCTTATCCAACGAAGCTAGGTAGTACTCTGAGATAACTATTTGGACTTCCTCTTTTGTCAGAGGAGGGAAATAACTACCTATTAGAGGTAGTTCATCCTGTCCTGCTATGATTTTACACTATGCTGGATGGCTTGTTACTTGGAATGCTTCTACTTTAAAACATCATCTTTATAAGCAAAATGCTTCTTGAGGTCTGTGTGCCTTTTACTAAGTCATTTTTCTAATCTTTCATCATTCTCTAGCATCTTCTTTGCCTTTTCATATTTATTTACATTATTCCCAAATCATCATAATTCAATACAAATTGATGTAGTGACCAGGCTAAATACATCAGAAGGCATAGGGTGTTCTAGATTCTGTCTTGGTTTTGCCTGAATACGTCTGTGCTCTATTTCTGCCTTCTATCCTTTATTGGATAAGAAGAAATTTTAATACTTACTTACTATTAAATGGGAGAATTTGTGAGTTTGGGGGCCAACACTGACAAAATCGGAGTGTCACCTTTGTGTCTCTCTTGTGGCTTAGGATTTCCTTGGAATTGTGGCGACCATTAAATATGAATTTGATATTAGCTAGAGAAATGGCTGAGTCTGGAATGCTTCATCTAGGATTGGAAATTGTTTCTCTAACAGAGAATTGTTTCTCCATCCAGAGCACTGAATAGCTGTGAATTAAGATGAGCTGCATGTTTGGGTGGCACTGAGAACTTGAATCCATAATCTGTCATCATCCAATAATAAAACCTGCCAGTTTTGCTGTGCACAGTAATAAAACAGAAGATATGTTGAGTGGAAGCCCTGCCAAGGCGGTGGCGGGAGGGGCTGACTCTGTCTTAACTACAGCAGTGCAGCAGTAATTGCTGGGCTTTGAAAAAATTTTGTACTCTACCATCCCGCCCCTTTTTATCTCCACAGCAGTGGGAAGGCAGCAGCAGTCAGGAGAGGGAGGAGAGTGATGGACGCTGCGCAGAACGGAGGGAGGGAGGAGTAGGAGACGGGAATGCATAATGCGTGAGTGACAGAGGGTGTGCAGGCGGCTGGCAGAGTCCAGAAGACGCGAATGTTCATACCCCAGGGTCCAGGTAGGTTTGTTGTCCCTCTGTCTGAGACGGTAGTTGCTTTGGAAGCATCCTGTTTCAGCTGCAGAGATGTTCCCTGTCCAGCCCAAGGGCTCTGCAGGCAGCACCTGTTGCAGCAGGGACGTGGTTTAGCAGCAGCAGAAACTGAGTATGTCGCTCATCCATGAGGGGCTGCTGGAGGGTGAGAGTCTGCTAAGGTTTCTGTTGTTCCAGCAGCTCGTCTTTCTGCTCTGCAAAGCCGGGCAGGTGGAGACAATAGTCTTTCCAATGGAAAATCCTGTTCTCAGGGGATGCTATCAGGATGCAGCTCAGTCTAAAGCTGAAAATTTTTGACTCTCAAAAAAGAACAAAACATTAATTGGCAGTGTAATTAGGTGAAAATAGAAGTGGAGGAGCTGCTTGTACACTGTATTTTAAAGGAGAGTGAGTTGAAAGAATGAATTTTTCAAATAATCATCTAATAAGGAATGAGTTTTAAACATTAGTAATTACAATATGATGTGGAAGTGATTACACTTAGAAATACTGCTTTTGCTTCTTGCTTTTGGTGTATTGATTCTATATAAGACATTGCATAATTCACTTTTGTTAACCCAGATAAAGTTAAGATCAAGTGTATATGGAACTGCTTGCCAAAAATCAGTCACTGTTTTTTAATGAGTCTGTAATTGCTTTATAGCGCAGATGTGAAATAACATGTGATTTTTAAAAATGTTATTCATTATATAGAAGCCAAAAGTGTTTTGGTTTTTGGTGTTTTTTACACACATTTTCTAGAAGAGGTCTTTCAGTTAAGTACTCAGCATTTTGGGACTCAGCCATGAGGGCAGTTTAATAACTGAAGGTAGAATGTGATATATTTAGTTTATCTGTCCCTTAAGCCTAAAACAAGCTTCTCTTACTAAACAGATTTCAGTGTTTCCCTGTGGAAAGACCCAAAAGAACCAGATTCCTGAGGAAATCAAATAATTTGTGGTATAATAGGCTTAGAATTGAAATGGCCAAATGTTTGATAATATAAGAGCTACCACATTTCAAGGATATACTATTTCTAATCTGTTGTTGTTATGGGGGTTTATGTTGTTATTGATTTCCAAAGCACAGTTTTTGCACTTTAGCTGTTTTCAAATACGCTTTTGTGTTTTAAGAGCTTTATATGAAGAAATCAATGATGTTTACTAAATTTACATCTGAGCAAATTAATTAACACTGATAATGGGAGCACATGCTTATTAGCTTGTAAGTGTGGTCTGTGTCCTGGACACATGAAAATTGATGGGAAAACATGGTCTCTGTTTTTGTGAAGGCTAGTGCTGGGCAGTTTATTTGTGCTGTCAGCATTTTGAAGGTTGAAAAATAGTGCTGGACGTGTTTCAAATTGTTGGTACTAGTGAATGAGATCTATCCTCATGCATTCAAATCTACTGTGCAATTCTTCCCTGAGAAGCTCTCGTGAGCCTTATTTAAAAGAAATTTTCAGAACTGGGTCTAAATCATAGCATGTATTAAGATCTCTACTACCTATGGAATTTTGTTATTTAAGCTTATTATCTTCAAGGGGGTTTTATTCGCTTTGGAATTGCATTTAAAAAAATAGAGTGCCTAAATCTACAAATGCTTACATGAATATTTTAATTAGCATGTAAATATGATGACAGAAATTGAACTGTTGGAAAAGCTGTGAAAGCATATTCCTTTAGTTGTATAACACTAAAGAAGAGCATCACTACAGAGGTCTGTGAGGATCTCATTCATTGTGTACCAATGATTTGTAGCAATTTGAGAGAAAAATATTGATGACCCACAAATCACCTTTGATATTGTTACACAGCTACCGTAGTTGTTCAGAACTGTGTCATGATAACAGTGAGGGGATTTTTTATCAGTTTAAAAGTGGTCTATAAGCTTAACAGAACTTTAATTTTAGAATGTTTCATTGAAAAATTGGAAAAGTATGCCATTGCATCACACTTTGAAGAAAGAGTGATTTAAAAATTGTCTCAGCTACATCTGAAGTGTTTTAGTCCAAGGTGGTTTTGGAAGCATCAGAATAGTAAAGTGTATGTATGATTCTTGCTATTATTTGAGATAGGATATCTGATGCAATTTAGCTAAATTTTATTTCTGAATAATCCCAAACTCTTCCAGGGTGTTGCTGGTATCGGGTCAGTTTAGTTGTTCACTAAGAAATATGAAAATGTAGTAGGCAAGAATAAATAAAAAGAATATGCTGAAATTATTTGCTTATGGACTATTAGGTCTTGACCTTCTAAAAATATGATCACACATATAACTATTTTTACATGTGTAATCCTCTTGATCAGCTGTATTCATTTGTAGAAATTGTGCTTGCATTTCAGCTCTACAAGACTGGCCAATTAAGGTATAATAATTTTTGTATATAGAGGTGAATATAATAATTCTTTTCCTTTCTACAAATAAGCATACATACTGTTTAAAGCTTCTCTCAATGTGCATTAAGAGTCAGATGCTATATAATATCTCCATCATCAAATTGAATCTTACAAAGCCACTGCTGTCAGTTGTAGGCATTTGTCATAGTTCCACAAATTCAAGAATTATGTCTATCTAATAGGAGCTACATTAATATTTCTTAAGGAAAAAAAAAGTTTGACAGGAGGAAACAATAGTACAGGCCATTTGTCTTACTCCAGGTGGACCCACTGTTACATATTTTATTCAGAAAAAAAATACCAAGTCACAAATGATTTCACAAATGTCTGCAAAGTCTCATTTGCTTAAGTTATTTTTTCAGTGAATAATCTCACTGGGAAATACTTTGTGTAAATAAACACTTCCAAGATTTAGCTTACTCTGCGTATGAGAACTTGAGGCAGCTTGCAGAAAGAATTTTCAAACTGTGAATTCTGAAATATACCTCAAATATGAAAAAAATGTTTCATAGATTGGCTTATGATTATTTCCTATAAAACTAAAGTTGTAGTTTCTTGTACTGAAATAATTTGTAAATCCAAACCAATGCTGCAGTTAAGATAAGTATGCCTGTACTTATTCAAACAGGCCTATTTGACAGGCTAAATTTATCTGGGAAAATTAAACAACAGAGAAGATGCTTTGCATGTTTATCACAGCTTTTATGTTTGTGGATTTTTTTATCAGGACAGAATTTCCTGTAGAATGTAATAGCAATGTATATTTTTCTATACTGAGATACTTTTGTTTATCTAATCTTGTATCTTGTATAGACTCATTAATTTGAATACAGTTACAATTCTCATTTTCTGATGGCAAAAGAAACTTCTCAGTCACTTATCCTGGACTGGTCCAATATGTTACTGCTTTGAATTGTTTCAAGCTTTGCTTCATTAAGGATTTAACATGGCCTTAATTCAGCCATCTGTTATGGGTTTGGCAGGCCAACAGATCTGAGGTACTGGTAAGAGCTTTAGAAATTTCCCACATTTTTAAAGGTTAGGAAAAGGGCTACCTTTATGAATAGATTTTGAATAATTCTCAGGAAGACAATGGTGCAGAAGTGGGGTAAAAAATGCTTGTCATTCTCTGAAGCTCAGGGTCCCTTGTCTGCCTTTAGCTTTGCTGAAAGGCAATTAGCATTTCAACCAGCCAATTTGGTTACATGCAATGAAGTACTTGGGTTTGTAATTCGCTGCTTTTGGCTTGGTGCTGTTGAGAACTAGTTTTGTGTAATCCTCTCAAAGCACCTTTCTTTCCAGCATAGTTATTGTTGCTGGTCTTAAATAACTAATAAACAAAGAGGTTTCCTTGTCTTGGGCTGCAGGGTGCCTTAGAAGAACAACAAGAAACATCCAGTTAATAGGGGAATAATTATAATTATTAAATAGTGATTATTAAATTGTGACATGAGTTAAAAGGTTTAGAAAGCCAGGCAAAGCAGCATACGTGATAAAGGTAGTGTAAAAAGGCTTTGGTTCCAAACAAATTTTGCTTAAGGAGTTCTCTTCTCTGAGAAATAAATACTTTATCATGCGTTTTATCTAAAAACGGATTGCCCAGATTTAAGAGATTAATCCACAGTATAGATTAGAGTGAGGGCCCCATGCTAATCATCTTTACAAATTACACAAATGTATTTTTAATTCTACAGAAAGAAGTCTTTGGGGGACTGCAACACACAGATTCTTTAATTAAGTCAATATAATTTGTTGCAATCTAATGAAAAATGAATACATTTTACTGTAGAAAAGAACCTTGTTTTATGTATGCCTTAAATTCTTGTATTTAGTAATACCCTTTTTTGAACTCAAGAAAATCTCACTGATTCAATTACTGTGATAATTAGGCAACACGTTAAAAATTCTGTTTGGCTCATACATGTGTATTAAATAGTAAGAATCCATTGTGGATAGCAAGAGTTCTGTCGGTGTACCTGAAACAATGCCATCTAATCCTTGCCATGAGGCTCTAATTTTGCTGTTCTGTACCCTAAAGTTTTGGGTTTTTTTCTTGCAATAACATTACGTGTAAAGCACTGATTTAGGATGACTTTAGTTTTAAGTGAAAAAAATTACCACTGTACTGCAGAAAACCATGATTTCTTTTTCTGGTATGTACTGTTTATTCAGGCCATGGAAATTGATTTACAGCAGGTACTAGGTATTTGAAACTGTGATAGTTTTGTCCTCGGCTCCCAACATATGTTCTCAACATATGTTAAATAAGAGTGTTGAGGACATGCAAAAAACCTCCAAAATTGAGTACAAATGGAAATTGTTGTGGAAGTTCAGATTATACTTAAGTATAATAAATGGCTGATTTGCAGTGAAGCCTGCAGACCTTCATCAGCTGTATTTCTGGTTCCTTATGTGTTAAGAGCCTGATCCTGTGGCATGCTCAATCATGAAGTTACTTCTACAAGTATGAGCTGGGAGTGTTAGGCATCTTAGTGGGTCAGTCCCTTGGTTTTGATTCAGTTTGGTTGTTGGTTTTTGGTTTATTGTTGTTTTTTTAATCTCCTTTCTTTTTGGTGCAAAAACCAGCTTGAGAGAGGGTATAAATGCTTACAGTGTCTGAAGTTACAGTTACTTGGTGCAAAATACCTAGGTAAAAATCTAGCTCTGGTTCTGGAGTACCCTGCAAATTGATTTCTGTCAGTGAAAGATGTTATACTGTTTTCATTACAACTACATGGGTGGAAAATGATTTCCAGTGTGGAGCTGAAAACTATATCTTTACCTTTTGCTTAAATTTATACTGTAAGTAGAACTGTTCATAAATACTGTCTTGCTTTTAACAGTATGTAGGCAGGCCTATATATGAATAGATTCTTGTCAGTTGTGTGAGATAAATTGAAAGCTCTGCAGGTGAAGTCAGTGTGCTTGAACATAAAGCAAACTCAGATCCTTACTAATGTATTTCTCAACATTGTTAAGTAGCAGATTTCTGCCAAATTTTATTTGCATCAGACTCTGATCTCTGTTCTAAATTTAAAGTAACCTTAATTAGCTCCAAGTTGTTACATTGGAGGTACTGTGGGTAAAAATAATCCAGATTTTACAGCTAGTCAAAATTATTTCCTGGTTCTCTGTTTGACTTGAAAATTATAAGATAACTGCAGATTTTTGTAGAAGACCTTCTGCTTGCTGCTGGAAGTACTGGATACAACACTGCTTGAGAGTTTTGCCCGTTATCCGCGGCTCAGAATTGTAGCAAGTGGTTACCTCAGAAAATCTCTAGCATTCCCTGGCATAAGAGATAACATTTGGTTCTCCAGTGATGATTACATATTTTAGAACTTAAAAATTAATAATACAGTTTAGATCCACTCAAGTTCTTCTGAGAAAATAAAAAAGAAATTGCTGGAAAACTTGCAAGGGGTAGTCTGGACTTCTTACGCTTTTTAACTCTGAGTGACCTCTAATAACAGGGTGAGATGATTTGGATTCCTCCTTATGCCTTTGTCTTGGCCTCAGCTTGCAGATTTACTGCTTTATGTATTGGTTCCTGGCTGTGATGATAGATGTACCTTTCTGACTAGTAAATATAAATATAATGGCAGGCAAGTTAAGTGTATTTTCTTCCTTAGGATAAGATGTCTATTTTGAAGAGTGCACGCCTTTTCCAAGAGGGGATAATTGAATGAGCAAGAATTATATGAAGTTGTTCAGGTTTCATTAAATTCACCTTTCCCAGTAATACATATGGTAATACAGAACAAGATTAAAAAAAAAAAAGGTGCAACTGTTAGAAAGGAAGTGGTCAGGGGAATAATTGACTGATGTCACTGTCATCAATGTTAAATGCAGATAAATCTTTTTAGCACCTGATGTGCTGCGGTACTGTTCTATCAAGACAGCAGTAGTGACTAGGGAAGTAGGCAACTGAGACCAAAAACTTCAAGATAGTGAAAGCTGACCAAGGGATTTCCAGTGTTAGTAATAAGAAGGGCAATGTCAGGTATCTGACATGTCTTTGTAATAGAGAAAGACAGGAAAACGTAGAAGAACTGGAAGCAAAGACATTCAGTAACACTGAAGAATGCTCATGAAAACTGGTGAGATAGACTCTGCAACTATTAGCATAGTCCAGGGATGCAGACAAAGGCAGTATAATCTCACTGTTTATTCACCTTGAAGTAGGTTGAAGGCAAAAAAGGGATATAAGCAGATATTGTTTTGAAATGGTACTTTTGGAAAACTCTCTTCTTCAGTCTGTATTAGAGTGAGAGACTTACTTATTCCACATCTAAACAAAAAGCCCGAAGCAAAGAAGGAACAACAACCAGCAGAGCAGGCTTGGGTAATGCCTGCTTTCCATACGCCAAGTTTTGTTGTGTCCTCCTTTTCATATGTGTGAACTGTGGGAACTTTGAGGCTAGGCAAAACCTAGTCTGAAATAAAATATTTCTCTTTTAATTTGGAACCTTGACAACATAGAAAGGAGAATTTTAGTAAATCAAATTTATTTTAATCCCTGCTGTTTTCTAACGTTGTTCTCCAATATTGTTGTCAATGTCAAGAGATTCTGAGAACGCCTAAAATAAAAATACTGAAAATATGCATGGTTTTAATATGTTTCTACAACAGGTGCAGCAATGGCAATGGCCTTGTGAAACTTCTTGCTCCGTGCTGTTCCTGTGTACTACAGAGAATCACCTCTTTACATATGAAAGAGCACATGTATCTGTCTCCCATTGTATTCAGCCAAAGATGCTGCTGGGTGCTGACATCTCTGCTGTGAATAGATTTCTCTCTGGCAACCACTGATAGCTGTAATACTGTACTCAATGCAAAGTAATAGGCATGCCAGTTTTTTAATGTTTGACTTGGCTGGGTATTTGTAATCACAGGGAGTAGACAAGGACAGTGAGTGAAAAGTGCACTTACTCTTGCTCCTCTGTGTCTGTGGGCTTTACAAATATACAGTGAGTTGTGTGATGATGGGCAGTGGTAACCAAGTTGTAGCCGCTGGGTGGGAACGGTGCTGCTTCAGCTTGTTGCTTCTCCTGTAAACAGCAGTGACAACTCTGAGGTAGAGGATACGTAATCACTTGTTCCGTCTGCTTCTTTGTTAGTGAACCCTCTTTCTTTTGCCACTTTCCACTTCCTATCTGGCATTTTATGCTTATTTCATTTCAGATTTTTAATCTGGAGCAGTCTTCATTTCCCTTCTTGATCTCTCTATGTTTCATTAGGCTATAGATTCCCTCATACTTCAAAGTAAATAGCCAGGAGATCTTTTCATTCTTAAGGGTTTAACTTAAGCACAGAAGCCAGTGTAAAAATCTGCAGAAAAGACCATTCATTCTTTATAAACCTTAAAGTCTTCATCTGAAATTTGTTCCAGAAAATTACTGGGAACAGCAAGCTACTCCTGGTGATTCACCAGTTTCATAAGCCTACCTTGGCTCCAACTGGACAACAGGGTGAAATGGTATTCCTTATATAAATGGTGACATTACTGTGGAAATTACTGTGTGGAATCAGTGTATGATTTGTTAGATTCCACACTAGTATTCTGTATTTTAGTGGAAAATACAAATGGGCTTCAAAAAGTGCCATAAGATGTATGCTAAAAGAAAATGTGAGTTAGTGATCATGACTTTACTTTTTAAAACTATAGGGTTGAGGAATGGGACTTTATACTTTTAAAATCCTTTAATCCAGAAACTTTTATTATAAACCACTTAGAAACATCATCTAGGCCTCAGTACATAGCATTGTTTCAAACTACCACTGATACTACAAATGATTATTTGAAATGGCTCGAGTCAGAACATGGTAACAGAATAGTTAATCCATTGATTTGAACATTCTCTAAAGATATGTGATACTCTATTGCTTGTTGTTGTTATAAAAACATTTTACTGACTTTCGTACATTAAGCTAACTAGACTATCTCAATATCCTGGATGGAGAGAAATTAACTCAATAATATTTAGCTGAAACAGAGGGGAGTGTTTGATCACCAAATGTATGGTTTACCAAAATTTATCAGTGATCAAGGACTAGAGTTTCAGCTTAATTTAAAAAACAAGTTACAAATTAGTCACCAGTGGTTTAATGAGGTGAGGGAAGTAAGGAAGGGTCCTCATGTAATCCCTGATCTTGCAAAAGCTTCTACTGAACTTCATGCAATATATTTAATAAAGAACAGACTGTGTTCCTATTACTGTATCCCGCAGCCATAGGGAGGAGGAGAGAGATCCAGCAGGCAGGAATTGTGCAGCAAGATTGATTGATTGATTGAATTATTTTACAAACTCTTTTATAGACTTTTTTCTTCATAGTCTAATTGATCAAAGGATCAGCCACCCCCTGGGGTGATTGGCTAAAATCCTAAAACATCCATTGTCAAAATATTCTTCTACTGTACCATAAACAAGGCTTTGCAAGGTCGCAGGTGATCATAGTTTATAGAACTCTGCTACTAACTTCGTGAGAGAGAAAAGTATCTCACGGGCTTATAAAGAAGCAGGAAAATTTCTTGCTAACAGCATTTTTGTATCCACATGTTCCCATATAAATTTACAGAGGAATTTAGTGTACAAAGTGAGTTCATTTTTAATAAAGTAAAATACTGGGACCTGTAATATGTTTTCAGCTATTTGAATAATTTTTTTCTGCATTCTCTACGTCTAGATGCATGTTATTTTTATTACATCGCATCAATTTTAAAAAGTAATCATGATTTTCAGAGTTTCGTTTATATAAACAGAGTAAAAACTACTTCTGGCAGACTGTGCGAAGTAAATCTTAGTACAAATAACATAACAAGGAAGGATACGCACCAACTGAATAATTGATGGTATGATTGTGAAACTTCTCTTGTTCCGCAGGAGTAATCCTATAGTTTTAGAATGCTCTCTAGTAGAAGTAATAGAATTCAAGTAATTCTAAACTTCTTAATCTTGCCCTCAAGGATCATGTTTTCAGTATTATTTACTAGAAGCATGTACTGTGGGAAGGTACTGGTGAAGTCTATGACAAGGTAACACCTGAAGCTAAAAGGTCAACAAATTCCTCAGTTTAGTATGGATTATGCCTGCATCTGCAGACAGTGTAATTGTCTGAGAGTTTACAAAGGTTAGACAACTCTTCTCTTTCCAGCTTGGAGGTTTTTTTTGTTTGTTTGTTTTTTTTTTTAGAGCAGTTCCACATAAAACCAGAAAAAATACCTTGCAAATTACTACATTTGATAATTTTAAATCCCAGGGGATTTATGTATATATATTTTATCTTTGCTTCCCACTGTAAGATTTTGCTGCACTAGAATTACTGAATGGATAGATACGTGAGAATCAAGCATTGTTTCTGTCAGACTGTTACACACTGAATTCCCAATAAGACCCATGGATATCTTGAAGGACTGTGTTCCTGGTAATAAAAGTTTAGAGTAGTGTGAAGCTATGCAGCAAAATTATTCTACTGTGTGACATTTTTTTTTCAGAAATAATCAGACACTGTTCAAGTGGGTGGTGAAAGGAATAGAGAAAATAGTTATTCCTGATTTTTTGCACTTTTTTTGTTCGGCTGTTCCCTCTGTGATGTTCAACAGATTTAGGTGAATTTATTGTTACAGGCAGTTAAAATCAACTTACTTTGTCAACCCACCAGTCTTTGCTTGAGGGTATTCCGAAAAACATTGATAGTTTTTCTTGACTGTATTTCCAAGTTATACTTCGTTAATATGCCATGTCTGTGGATCTTTTTGTTCTTTAGCTAGCCTGAAAGCAGTTTCTTTCGAGTTCTCACAACATAAAATTTATCCTTGCCCAGAATTTGTTGAAAGATGAATCAAAGACTTGAAGTCTTTCTGAAGTTCTGTTAGTTTTAGTGGTCTCCTGAAACTATTATTCTCTGTTCAGTCCGGGATTAAAACTACCTGACTGCAAACATAAAACATTCAGAGTATGTGTTAGACCTCAGTTCTGATTCAAATTTGACGCACAAAGATGTGTTTCAGTGTACTCATGACATTTACTGTTTTGCTGATAATTTATGACTAAATATTAGTAACTGCCGCTCATAAAAAATGAGAGCAAGTGCTTTGCAAACATGTCTGATTTTAAATGTTATTAATATACAAATATTAATGTAGTATGTTCTGTACAATTTATACAACTGTGATTGACCAGATTTGTCCAGTAATTGTAACACTTGGAAGGATTATTTTAAGCAAAGTGACATTTTATTTATATATTTAATTACACAAATTCTGCTTGTATCTTGTACAGAAATTTTAAAAAGTAATAGTATAAAATAACGACCACAGATTAAAAGAAGCTTGGTGAGGGAACTAATTCAATTACATGATGTTGTAATGCATTTTGGTGTTTAGAGCACAACTTTGTTCTCTTGGCTTTTTCCAAGACGGCTAAGTTCCTTTTGTCAGCAATTTGCCCTATCCAGCATCCATGTTCTCATTTCTGGTCTGCAGTGTACAATGTAAGCCTCTGCAGAAAAATGCAACCATTTGAAATTTTTTGTGTCAGACTCTTTTAAAAGTGCATCTTTCACAGTATCAACACCTGATGACTTCACTGGGACTTAAAATCATATTTTACATCACAAAACTGGACTCCAATGTAAGAGAAATGAACCACCTTAGTTTTAAGTTTGTATATCTTAATAGAAAATACTAGACATTTTGCAGAAAGAAATAGAAGTAGAAGCCTGGCTGTACAAAGACTGCAGTGGCATTTAAAAATATCACAGTGGTTGTCAGGGACAGGAACACGTGAAAGCATTATGGGATAAGAAAAGACTCAAGTGAATATGCAAATGTGTAAGAATATTTAATGGTGAATAAGATGTCAGAAAATGATCTGTGTGATGACTGCAAGTATCCAATCCTTCAGCCTTCCTGTAATTTTTTGTGTATTTTTAAATACAGTCTAGAGAGCAAAGAAAATGGAAATGGAACTGTCAACCTTGAAGCCAATTTTTTGTTGATTGAAAATGAAAAAAAGTTGTGGTAATTTCATCGGGTTTTTTCTTAAAAGAAGTTCTTTATTCCTCCACTTGAAGAAGTCAATAAATACTGTCTAGAAAATCACTAAATTAAAATTATGAAAATAGAATTAGATACTCATGATAATTACATCATATGATTTGATTGTAGTGGAGACCTATGCATGTTTTAATCGCATTTCTTAAACTCACAAGATGATCATGGTATTTAAAGAGTTGAGAGGGGTCAACTGGAATGGTAAGGTCAACCATGAATGCTTTGTGTATTTTAGATTCACAATTTATTTTTAATATTTTTTTTCTATAGGGATGCCCTCTGCTTCTTTATTAGTTTATTTGCTTTTAGCATTATTCATTCATTTCACATCTGGAGAAACAGAAGTGAAGTTCAGTGGACAAACAGAATTTGTAGTCAATGAAACAAGTACAACTGTTATACGTCTTGTGATTGAAAGGACAGGGAAGCCTGCTAACATCACAGCAGTTGTGTCGGTAAGAAACCATGGCAGTGATATTCTCAGTAACTGTGGATAACTTTCTGAAGGGCTTTTTGGGAAGTGTGGGCTCAGGTACATGGAAAGTTGTGAGTATAACTGATAAGACAGACAAGTGAGAGCCACAAAGAAACCTGTTTCCTCTTCTCTGAACTTGTAATTTCACTGTTCTGAAAGGAAGAATAGTCTTTTTCACAATGGTTATTTCAAGCCTTTAGCTTCTAAGAAGGATGATTCAGGTGTGGCAGCTATGCTGGTTCAGTGGCTTCTCTCCATTTAGTCTCAGTGCCCAACTGTAAACTTAGTCTAGACCCTTTGCTATTTTGACATGACTGCCTTTCTAGTCTCTCCTCTAACCACCTCACTTACAGTAGAATCAGGGGAATTTTCTTCTTGAAAAAATTCACTGAGATGAAAGGAGGGAAGTTTTTCATGGAAGACTTAATCTTGCCAACTTTGGTGATCAAATTGTTAATCTAGGTTGAATGCCTAGGCTCCTTCCAGTGCTTAGAATGGAAGGCAGAAGGCAGTTACATCCTAAGGTAAGTTTAATTCATGTAGAGTGTTATGAGGTGATCAGTGCTTCCTGTACAGGCATAGCTTTTTCAATACAAAAACTTTTCATATGGTGCATTATGCAAAACATACCCAATTGCAGGGAAGGAAGTCGTAAATGGTTCTGAATAAAGTGTTCTGTTGTTTTATTGGGTTTTTTTTCACCTGTTTACTCAGCATGAATAAAATGGGTTTTTATCCATGTACCTTCTGTCCAGAAATTAACTGTATGACAGCAGGGGAAATTGTGGGAAGACTTATGTTCAGAAAAGAGATTTGAATGAGTCTAGAATGATAATATAGAAGATACTTAGAGAAGAAGGAGGTGACATTTTGTTGTGTGTTTATTGCAGATTTATGGAGAAAATACAGGAGACTTTTTTGACACATATGCAGCTGCATTTATACCTGATACGGAAACAAACCGAACAGTATATATATCTGTCTGTGATGATGATCTTCCAGAGGCTGATGAGACATTCACATTTCACTTGACACTACTGGTAAGTCTCAATTTTTCAGTTTATCTATTCCACAGAAAACACTGGGTAATCTAATATAGACAAATGATATTTAATAGGTTTCAGAGTAGTCTTACTGCTCATGAGCAGTAATAGGTAAGAACTAAAATCTGGAGTCTGAGCAGGATGGTGCTTATTGCCCTTCAGAAAGTTTGCATTTCTGTGGATGTCTCTGTGTCATGTTGCTGTGCCTGACACTTAAGCAGGCACTGCATTCAGCTGTGGATGTTTGAAGGTGTACTAGAGCCCAGAAGATTTAGATTGTGAAGACTCAGCCTTTCCTGTTTTCCTGCCTAGCATGTGCCTGGAGGAGAGGGTGGAAGTAGCAGAAAAAGAGGATGACTTCCAGTCCTCCAGAAGCAGAGCTTAAATGTGGCTTATCTAAACCCAAACAATTTTATAAGTACTTACGAATAAATTTCTTCATATTGTTCTGTCTCATGCTGCATGAGAGAGGTTCGCATTCACGTTTTTTTAGCTAACAGTTCATGGCTAAGATGTCAGTTTTGTAAAGATAAATTTTCTATTTCATTGCCAATTATTACACATCTATGGGAATGTTTGCAATGAATATAAAAATGCGTATTTTCCCTTCCTTCTTACTTTGATTTGTAAAGGTATCTCAATTTTACAGTGCTATAAATATCTGCTTCTTAAAGCTGTTATCCCAGTATATCCTTTAGCTGGTATCCCACTATAATAGCTTCAAAGTTTCAGTTTTATACAAATGTTAGGGAAAAAAGAACAACTTTGGAATTCCTGTCATTGTTAAATGCTTCATATATGGTTTCCTATTGATATGCTGTTAATAATTGTTAAACCATTGTTAATCATTTGCAAAATTTGTTTCAAGAAATTTATTGTTGACTGTGTAGAGTGTATTTCCACAGTAATTAAGAATTATTTTAGTGCATTCTATTGCTTTAAACAATTTTCATTGTGATATATAATAAAAAGACAACATTTTTTGTAAGCTAATATTAACTCTTAAAAGACAGTAAAATCAAAATGCCTATTTTTTTTCATCACCATACTTAATACCTTATTTTGGTTTTAATTTTAGAAACCATCTGCAAGGATAAAGCTTGGCTCACCCAAATCTGTCACTGTAACAATCTTATCAAATGACAATGCCTTTGGAATAATTTCTTTTAACATGGTACGACTTTTTATATGGTATATTTTAGAACATTTTAGAAAACATAGAGTTGAAATTGTCAAGGATGCTGGTTAGTTATTCACCCAAGTCCTTTGAAAACAGATGCTGAGTTACATCTCTGAAAAACATCTCTAGAGATAATTCGTACATATGTATGTAATTCATACATATATTCAGCTTTAATATTTCTATAGGCTTTTAGGTGTTGAGATGTTGCCTGAGATCCTCAAACTTGGATGAATATCTATGTTGCTCATCTAAATGTAAAGCTTTTAAATATTGTTCAGTCCCACTGCCCCTCAATATCGTATGGAGGAAGTGAGGACTAATACCATAGAAAAGTTAAAGACACAGCTTGGAAATTTCAAGAATATACACATTTTTCTCAGGTGTGCAAGCTGTGAGAGCAGCATCATAATATAATACCTTCTGGGGATAAGACAGTGTTGTGACTCTAGTGGTATGGAGGATATTTGCAATAATACAAAGTTTGTGTTAGTAGAACAAGAAGCTGTGCTTTATTGCTGGCATTGTGGCAGTATACTTTTTAGAAGACTTCCCTGAAAAAAATCCAATATAAGAAATGTTAGCACCACTGTATTAAACCACACTGCTCCCTGAAGTGCTGTAATTCTTTGAAATATCTTAGCTGCAGCTGTTTGATAGACGGAGTCCATTATCTAGTTATCTAACAAAGGAGTTTTTAATGGAGAAAACCTATTTTTAACAGGGTTAGGAATTACTTTAAACAGGTGCTCATATGCCAGTGCTTAGTATATGGTAACTATGCTCATTTACAAAAAAACAAAAAAAAAAACCCACAAGAAAACCCGTTCTACATACATTATGATTTTTTTTTAATCTGAAACTTTCCAAGCTTTTTATTAGCTGAACTAATTGGTTGCTACGATATGTATGCCGTCAGCGGACTGGTTTGTGGATTGGGTTGTCTGTGGGAGTTTGGTATTTCTATGGTAACAGTTTCTTGCTTCTGCTGTGATATTTGATCTGTGCCTTATTGCCTGCCCTTTTCTTCCTTATTAGTCTGCCTTAATCACAGTGAATGAGCCTAGGGGCAGAAATGAATTCGTGCCTCTCACTCTAATTAGGGAGAGAGGAACCTACGGGACGGTCATTGTAACTTTTGAGGTGAGTTTATCAAAAAGGCTTCATACCTTTGTCTATTAGATGAAACTGTGAGGCCATAATCATAGTTTATCAAAGTGTTTATTAAAGTGAAAGGACTAAATGTTTACATTTTTAAATTCTTTTTCATAAAATGGAAATATATTACCTTTCAAATGGAAAACATTGCAGTTACCTAACTGCTTAATCTAAGGAAAAATGAAGGTATATTAAAAAAATTAGTATTCTCTGTCGTTTAGGAAGATATCTGAGGCAGCATTAGTTGGTATTATTAACAAACAATGTCTATTGAGTATGTAAGAAATTTCTTGTGTATTTCTTCAAAATTTATAAGCACCTGACTCTTTAATGCTTGTGCCACCTTCAAATATGTAAATGTAGAGCTCAATATTTAGTGAAATTCTGTATCTGTAAGATTGTTTTTGAATTCCCAGACATTTCAACCTTTCGAAATCATTACTTGAATATTTAGGCCATTATTCACATACTTAATTTGAATGGGATATACGTATTGCCTTTGTTGTGAGAGGGGGGATTTTTTCCTTGTCTTGTTCTGATTCTATTACATTCTTTAAAATTACAGGTAATTGTTTTTTATATCAAAATTCCTTTATCAGTTGTCATCAAAGATTTAATCTAGATGTGTCACAATCTCAAAAGTTTTGTACTGGACGTTATTGCATACTAAATACAGAATGTATAGATGATGTACAGCATGAGATTCTTTATGTTATTTATTGCAGATATGTTTGTTTTAAAATCCAGTAAATTTTGTTATCTGCACAGTTCATCAGATTCATCTCAGAATGTAGTTTATGTACATATGTTGAAAAAAATTTACAAGATTTTCTAAACCAAAACTCTAACATATTGCCTCTAGGGGTCTTACTATTTTTTTAGGTTTTAGTATTAACTGTAATTTCCTTAGTATCACAAGTCAAGACACAAAGGTCACCAAACCAGTAACTGCTATTATTTTGTCTAGGAAGTGATTAGGAAATGCTAATTAAATTTAAAAAGAAAGACTACCCTTTCTGTAATTTAAAAGAACCCGTTATGCATCAATAGATGTTCTCAAAGGCCTGTATGGAAGTAGTTTTCTTCCCCTTTCTCTGGGAATACATAATTTCTTCAGAGTGCCTACCCTGATTTACTCCATCTGCCAAAAAAGAGTCAATTTTCACAACTGGATGTGTGTGCATATGATCAGGAGGTGACTGAATAAATAGTAATTTGTTATGCATTTCACACACTGTATATTGGCCATTGTACTAGATTTTTACACGTTCTCTGTATATTTCTTATCAAAAAAATCACTTATTTGCAGATAGAAGATGGACCAAACTCAGCTGAAGAAGACTTAAGTCCAGCCAGAGGAAATATTACATTTACCCCTGGGAGATCAGTGTTGATTTATAATTTAACAGTGCTTGATGATCAGGTAAAAACAAGCTACTTTGTTTTTGGCTTGGATATATAGATTAACTGCTTGCTGTTCTGGAGGAACTTTGTATATTATGTTACAAAAATTATTGGTTTAAACAGGGCTACAAGTGCTTCTGCTTCATAAAGCTCAGTTTTGTCTCTGTGGGCTATCATTTTATCTTTGTAATGCTGCCTCAGTATTTCTAATCAAATAATATTTTCAGTTTCTGAACATACCCAGACTGCTCTGAGTAGATCTGTGAGGTGCTATACAGTTACAGTATAAATAATCAAGAAAGCATTATATTTTTATTCAGATGGAATACTGAGGTTGTTGTATTGTCAAGGATGATGTTCCTTAACTAGGTACAGGTTC
>NW_008237233.1:1078044-1082762 GCF_000691975.1 Corvus brachyrhynchos | reverse complement strand
GTGCAAAACTTTAAAGCAATTCTTTTGCATATTTGTGTTAATTATGAAAAATAGTCTCCCACGTCTATACTGATACTTGTATTAAGAGACTGTGCCAAACTGCTGTGTGGAAATATCTCTTTCAGATTAGCTATATTATTTCTGTAACTTATACACAAAAAGAATTCATTAGGTTTGTGGGAAGGATGTGAATTATTTTTCCTCTGAGAGGTGCTCTTGATGCTCTTTCACTTGAAGTTTGATCTATACAGCTGTGGTGGTCCACTCACTGAAAGTCTTCCACGGGCTTCCACAGGTCAATTTTGTGTAAACATCCTTTACTGATAATGATGATGGAATGCAGAAGCATTCAGTGTTACTCTCGGAATTTAATTTGAGCTGTTAGGATCTGAAGTTAAGAAAAACTGTGGAACAGCTATTGTTCTGAATTTCAAAGCCTTTTTTGTTCAGAAATTAGGGGATTGTAGATCTGATCTCCACAGTATTACATTTATAGTAATTTTATTGTGTACATTTCCTTTTTTAGCAAGAAATAATGGAAACATTGTAACAGAAAATGAAAGAGGCAAGTCAGCACTGAAAATCTTTTATATTATTGTCTTTGAAGTCTGACTGGACTTCTCATTGGTCAATCATGATGCCATTAAGAATTCCAAAATGTCCCATTTATATGAGATGTTAAGATGTAAACTACAGCTAAAGTTGCGGATACATTTTGACTCTCTTAAATGTATATTTTTAAATGATTCCAGATGGAATATTAGTTAGTCAACTAAATAAAACACAAGTTAGCATTTTTTATAATGCCGCAGACCAACCATGTTGCACTTCAGTATAGGAGGGAGGTGGCTGAGATCTTCTAGATCTCACACTGACAACAAACCCTGGTATCAGTCAACAGCATTATGCAAGTTTCAGTGCCACAAGCCGAAGGAACTGAATCGGCATAAGCTATCATGCCCACTCTTCTAGCCCTAGAAAAGGATCTGAGGGTGTCCAGTAAACAAATGAATGTGAAAGAGAAAGAAATATTGGACAGCAGGATTTTCAGAAATTGTACTTTTGTCCTGGAATTTCTCTCAGAAGCAAGTACTACTGGTTTCCAGTAGTCCACAGTAAGATGCAAAGATCACAAATAAATACTTACTTTTTATTTATATGTACTAATAATATTTTTTCAGTTGCATAGCTGTAGCTAATCAAGATTTGGGGAATAAAATATAGAATCATAGAATCAAATAAAATGCTGAGTTGGAAGGAACCCATTAGGATCATCAAGTCCAACTCCTGGCTGTGCACAGGATACCCAGGAATCACATCACACCATGTGCCTCCATATATATATATTTATATGGTAATATAAAGCAGAAATCTCATCCTTAATTCTGTAATTTGTGGTTTATAAGCCATTATTTATTGTCTACTGCATTTGATATTGGAGAAGAAATAGCTAGAACTAAAATGTAGTTTTAAACAGTTGCTTTGTAGAAACACCAAAATCTAAATTATTGCTAAGAACAAAAAACCACTTTGTCAGATCTGTGATGGAAATTTTGTCTGGGATTGTGGGTGTGTCTGTACAAAGGATGTGTTCCTTTTCCAGTTGTATAGGGATGGATGGGCCAGGGTAGGTTCTGTCCAGAAGTTGTTGTATTATCTCAGGCACATATAGAGGTAGATCAGAATCAACATCGGAAAAAAGAAAATTTAAATCTAAGTAATGGCAAGGAACACTTGTTTCCAAGTAGAGGTGGCTTTCAAAAATGGCAGTTGGCCTCCTCATACTGTCAATCTGTAAAGATGAAGATTTTCTTGATTCTTGGCTAATTTTTATTTGTTTTTTGTTTGACTTTCTACTATCTTTCAGAAGTATGTTTTGGGAAATAGAGACATTAAATTTTGAAAAGGGCTTTTTAGCAGAAGTTAAAAGCACGGTTTTTCTCCTGGTTATTTTAATATGAAATGAGCTTTCAAGTTTTTATCATTTCACTCATCTGCAAAATACATAAACCGTATTTCTCAGTATAAGTGTTCTGCATATATTTGAAATGTGACTTACACTTGATTGCTAATACTATTTTTCCAGGTACCGGAAAATGATGAAATCTTTGTTGTTTGTCTGAAGAGTGTGGAGGGAGGGGCTGAAATAAACAACACAAAAAATTCTGTTTGGATTAATATTAAGAAAAATGACAGTCCCGTGCGTTTTGTTCAAAATGCTTATATGGTACCTGAGGAAGATGAAGTGGTAACAATCCAAGTGGTTCGTGGTAAGGATGTCAGTGGAAAATTAATTGGACCTGATGAAGACGAAGTCTCTGTCAATTACGCCATCATAACTGGGGATTCAACTGCACATGCACAGCTTAACGTAGACTTCCTAGATCTACAGCCAAATACAACTCTTGTTTTCCCACCTCTAGTTCATGAAACCTATCTGAAATTTAAGATCCTTGATGATGCCATACCAGAAATTGCTGAGACCTTTCAGATTATGCTTCTTAAAGAAACTTTGCAGGGAGATGCTGTTTTGATTTATCCATCTGTTGTTCATGTCACTATCCAGCCGAATGATAAACCCTATGGAGTGCTGTCAATCCACAGTGTTCTGTTAGCTCACACTGTTATCATTGATGAAGACAAAATTTCAAGGTACTACAGATCTTAAAATCTAGTATCTAGTCAGTTTAAGAGATTTGTTTGTAATTGTTAAGCATGCTTAGGATATCGTTAAAAGTAATTATAAAATCACTACTAAAATATAATGTAGTAATCACTTAGTGTGTTATTATCAACTATATCTGCAAAGATTTCAAGGAAATGGAAATGTCTAATTATGCAGAAAGTATTTTAAAATTGATAAACTGTATGTAAATAAGCCATAACTATTCAATCACATTATCAGAATAGTGAAAACTCCTTAATCTAAAGGTAGGATCAGTGAAGTTGTGATACTACTGCACACCAGTTCAGTGAGAAATAGATTTCTGTCTTCCATCCTTGCTATATATTTGTATTTACTGTCTATAAAACCAGTCTCTGATTAAAGAAAAAAAAAAGTGTTGTGTGTCTCCCATGAAATAGTTACCTTAAACTCAAAAACAGTTTAAATATTTGTAATTTTACAGAGCGATTAAAATCAAAACTCTGTACAAATTTTATAGGCAGACTGATATACAATACTGACAATCTCAATAAAAGTGTCTACTGCTAATTACTGATGGTAGTATATCCCCAAAGAAACAAATAATGCCTCAAACTATTATACTATGAGAAATTTTGAAAGAATATTTTATGGTATGTAGAACCCAGCACTTGAGTATTCATCTTTCTTTTTTATACCCAGTAAAGAAATGAATCCTGCTTTCTAAATGTTTGTAAGTCATGATTTCCAGACTTTTTGTTGTAGTCATTCACTTCCCCGATTCAGGCAACATGACATTTCCAGTATCATAAATATCAGTAACTGAATATATTTTCAGGACAGAGGCAAACAGTTCATTCAAAAGCATTATTTCAATGCTCATGCCTCACAACTGTTCATGATGTAGAAGAGGCAAAAAGTTTTCTGAAATTTGATTTGTATTTCTCAAGGCAAATGTAAAACCTGCCAAGACTCCACTCACTTCTCAGTATTTTTCTTGCTGTAAACAAAGTGAGATCTAACACGTATCTTCAGAGATTATTACAGGGAGCTCATGAATAAACAAGTCTTACATATGTGCTATGATTTCATAAACTGTAAACCTTGAGTCAAATGTCATTTGCAAGCAGTTAAAATTTATACCACTTCGGTCAGTGTAAATATTTTAGGGAATTGGTAACCATGCATGCCAATAGTAATTATGATTTGTGTTTTTTGTTTTCATTCAAAACTGTAGGTTTGAAGGGATCACAGTTGTAAGAAATGGTGGAACACATGGAAATGTTTCTGTTTCCTGGGTTATAATTCGAAATAACAGTGATCCCTCACCTGTGACTGCAGACCTCCTTCCAGAGGCAGGGGAGATAAGTTTTGATCAAGGACAGATGCTGGAGACACTTCATCTGAACGTTATTGATGATGATATACCAGAAGAGGCAGAGCCTTATCTTCTGAAACTCCTAGCTCATACAATACAGGGAGGTGCCGAAGTCAGTGAGCCATCTGAGGTAAGTTTGCATTTGGAATTCTTTTGGAGAAAATAATAATGAGTAATAAAGACTTTACCAGTTTTAATAACATTGATTGATAGTTGATTGATTGGCTGAACAGGTGAAAGGGTTTGGTCTTGGGTAAAAATCAAGCAAACTAATGCTTAATATAATCTTTGTGTATAGAGCCATGTCTAAAGTATTTGGCTGGGTGTAGTATACAATGCCAGACCTTTTTACTGTGGTAGCATTCAGTTCAGATCATTCCCAGTGCACATAGATGGCATTGAATAAATGCTGTCTCAAGTGACTGCTTTCTAACAGAAGACAGGAAAATTATTTTAACTTGCTCATTTGCTGTCTTAATGATTACTGACATGTTTTACAGAGTAACAACTTCAAGGGGAAGGTTTGGTGATTAAGACTGTAACCTCTGAACTATTAAATAAAGGGTGGCTAGCATTGCTGACAGTTCTGTGACTCGAGTCCCTGCTTTCTCTTCCTCAAGAATTGTTGGAATGAGCTTGGTGAATAAAATGAAATTCTTTACAATCTGAAACATTTTTAAATTATTCACTTTGGCT
>NW_008237233.1:1001783-1078008 GCF_000691975.1 Corvus brachyrhynchos | reverse complement strand
ATTCTGGCACATGTGGTGAGGCATAGTGGGAAAGTTACCACTGTCAGTGCGATGCTTCTTGTGTATAAAGAATACTTCGGGGCTGTTAATCTGATTTTTTTCCTGGTGCCAGTTCACTAAGGAGAAAAATGTATGGTGACAGTCAGGAGATGCTTTTGTCAAGGCATGAAACTATGGTATAGAATAATGCAGCATGCTGTTTTCTGCTTTGCAGCTTCTGTTTTACATTCAGGACAGTGATGATGTTTATGGCCTAATAAAATTCCATCCTTTGGAGAATCAGAAGATTGAAAGTAATCCAATGGGACGCTTTTTATCCTTGAGTTTTGCAAGGGATTTTGGAACAGTTGGAGATGTGCAGTTGTTTTATACCTCACTGCATTTTCCAGCTGGAGCTCTGGATCCTGAGAGAGCGAAAGGTGGCATTCTAAATGTGTCTAGAAGAAGTACTTTCATCTTTCCAGAAGGAAAAGCACAAGCTACTATAAATATACCAATACGAAATGATGCATTTCTTCAAAATGGAGCTCATTTTGTCATACAGGTATCTCAGCTGTGTTTTGGGGTGGTTTTTTAGCCGATGTAATATAAAGGATATAAAATAGTAGTGGCTCCTTCCCTTTTAATTTAATTAAAATGATTCTTCCTGTTCAGGAAAAAAAAAAAAAAGGAAAGAAAATAGTAGTTCTGTAGCCAAGAATAATTTTTTATTTAGATACAGCTTCCACAAATATGCTATAAAGAGCTTTATTCCTAATCATTATTTACGAATTGCACAATTTAAAAAAATACACTGCTGTAATAGGATTCAGTTATTAGTCATGCAATTTAACTAAATGCTATCAATATTGCAGGGGTTAGTTGCCTTTTCAGGTATGTTATTCTGGGTACCCCTTGGCTTTCAGTTTAACCAAATTAAGGCTCCTAATTACAGAAGTATGACAGATTTTAGAAATTACAAGCAAGGAAATGTAAATTAAAAATAGTCAAACATACGTTTAATTTATGTGCAGCTTTGACCAGAGAACTTGAAAAGTTCTTCTGGTTTTCCCTGTATGTGCCCTTTTGGTTTTTCTTGTCTTTTTTTTTTTCCCCCCTCTATCTGAGTTTTTAAGAAGGGAGATTGTGTCATCACTCATAAGATTGGCTGGAAAAATTCACTAAAATTATGCTTTTGAAAGAAAATGGGTTTTCCAAAAAATATTTATAGAAAGATTTAATATTTTCCAATTACTTTTTTTTTTCTTCATTTTTCACTGAAGAAAATCAGGTTTGCATACATGGTAGCAAGTTATTGTTCTGATATGCTGCTGTGGGAGATCCTGGGCATTGTAATCAGTAATTGTTATAATTATTTTCTTATCTGCAGTTAAGATGACCGCATAATCTCTATTTCCTCTAATTAACTATTGTCACTGTCTGGGATCATGAGCCCAGGGAACAATCCTGATACACAGACAAAGGGGTGATTTGGCACATCCAAAGCATAAATCTCAAAGTAATTTCTTAGTTCTTTTTAATCTTTTTGTTTTAAGTCAGATGTCTTCAAAATTTTCAAATGGAGATGTTGACATGAAATCATAAACGTAAAATTTGCTTGTTTTTGAAGATTTCTTCCCTCCACCTCCTTCCTCCTACATTCTATTAAAAAAAAGAAAAAGATCAGAGAAAAAAAATTGCCAGAATCATATTATTGTTTTAGTAGCTCACACTCCTTTTATGTTCATGGTTAGGTAGGGAATTGCATTCTGAAATATTAGGATAGGTTAGTGTGTTTTACCATCTTCTTGAGATCTGAAAGATCAAGAGAAGAATTGAATTATCTAATTCCAAGATCCTCTCAGGTAGTAGATTATAAATAACATTGCAGTGTGGACTATGGACAAGATGTGTGACAAATGCTTCAGAATGCAGGCACTTGGCCTGGCTTTTCAAACTGCAGATTCCAGGGAGTTGGGGGTGTATGTTCTGTACTTTCTGCATGAACTATAAAAATCTTTTAATTTGAATATACAAAATCAAAGGCAACTGCCAACAAAAAGAATTCATTTAGAAAAGGAAGAAAAATACCCCTATTTATCACTGTGACAATCCTTCTACATTGTGAATAGTCTCCACAAATATATTTAGAATGAGATTACAAGATTTGTACTAGGCCCAGTAAAGGATCAGCTCGGGAATTGGGGAAGGAGTGGTGGAGGAAGAAAATTTGGCTTAAACAGAGCAAGAGAATGGATAGAGGAATTGGAAATACGAGATTAACATTCTTCAATGACATCTTCAATTAAATAACCTATTGTTTGATGTGCAGACTACTTTTGGTATGGACAGGAATATTAACTAATTTAATAAACTGCTTGGCATTATCCAATTCACAGTGCATTCTTTTTTTCCTCATGAGCTGATTTGCTTTTAGAGGAAACACTGAATTTAAAAAAAAGAATCTTAATATTTCATTAATTATTGCTTTAATCTCAAAGTTACTGTCCAGGATAGTAACAAAGGGAATTCTTTCAGCTCTGTAGTATTTCAGAACTTCTGCTGAGCTAACAACCACAACAGTAGTCCACTTGCATGGTGTTAATTGGGGAATTACCTCCTACTCTAAAAGAAATCTTTGAAAACAAGAAAACAAAGAGTCCTGCCCTCTGTTCCTCAGACTCCCAATAACTAGCTTGTGTGGTTGAGAATCAGTTTCCAATTACAGTGTTTATAAAAGAAATCCCATCTATCATCAAATAAAATGTGCATGAATATTTTTGAGCGTTCCTTGAACAACAGTAGAACAAAATATTATGTAGTCTGAGTATTTTGTATAAATTGGTTTTAAGAATCAAAGGGATTTAAAACTCATCAGTTGAAAGGATGATTCATGATAACCCTATGGATTTAAATAAGGCCATTTTGCCCTTCTCCACTAAAACCTGTATGGTAGCATCTAATAACTCCAAGGGAAAACACCCTAATGGGAGTTAAGAGGTGGTTGTCATTGGTGGTTCATGCGCCAGTGAAATGTTTACAGAAGTCTATACAAATCAGTCATGGAAACATCTGTTAATATGATCCATGTAGACAGACTCTCATGGTGGTATAATATTTGAAAGGAATATTAAAACAAATAAAACAAAGAAAGTCCTTCTTTCCTTGTCATGTCAATGCTGCTGATGGGATAAGTGCAGGGTATTTTCCATTCAAAGAAAAAACACACATTTTTCTATTTCTTCTTAATATAAATAAACCATCAAAAATATGGTAATATAAGCAGAGACTACAGTTTTGAAATCTTGTATTGATTTTCAATTCTGAAAGTAATTCTAACATATTAGTTATTGTAAATAGAGAAGTTCTTACACTTTTTGAGAGAGGAATTAAGATTGAATCATTCTTTGGCTTCATGAGCAGCTGCAAATTATTATGTTCCCAGTGACTTCAGCAGATTTTTATCAATGCATGGCAAAAAAATGAAGTTAGAACAACATCTGGGGTGCTTGACAGATCAATTCATAAATCTAGTAATGAGTTACCCAATTTAGAAGGTTCATTCTCCCTCTACATACATTTACTTGTGTACACAATTTGTCGGAGAGGTATACTATTCTCCTGAGAAAGCTCAATGCAGAGCTACTTCCACATTTTTGTAATAGCAATATTGCTGGTAGGAGAAATTTATTCTGGAGGTGTTTTTTTCCTTGCATATGACACTTATTCCAAAATGTCAGAATAGTTCTTGCTTGATACTAAGGCTTCTTATTTCTCAAGTTTTTCTTACTTTTTCTCACAGTTGGAAAAAGTTGAGCTGCTGAATAGAATTCCTCTTGTCCCACCTGTGAGTCCTAGACTAGGTGAGATTCGAAATATTTCTTTAAGGATTACTCCAGATATTGCAAATGGAGAAATAGGCTTTACTAGCAATCTTCCAATTATTCTTTCCGAGCCAGAAGAGTTGCCTGCTACAGTGGTAAGTAAACATTTTTATATTGTCTCTTGATATGGAAAAGTTATTTGGAAAAAGCAGTTTGCTATATCCACTGTAATGTTTGAAAGTTAATGTGAGAAAAATCCTTCCTCCACGTTCTGTTTTATCCCAAATACTCTCCTGCTTTAAAAAACCAAAAAGGCAAAAAAATTGCTAGTAAGATTCATGTGTTAGTCATCAGAGAAGTGTGGTTGAACTGATGTAAGCATCCAGAACTGGTTAGGTCTTGATGCTCACATGCAGCAGACTATGCTGCAGACAGTTTAATTTCTTTTCACCAGCTGTAAAGACACTCATGTAGAGTAGGACTGATATTGCTCCCAGATTTCATGGAAGTGTCTGTGTATTTTATAGTTGACTTACATGTGAATATGTAATTTGGCTTGCTGGATCTGTTTTCTAATAAATATGCTTTTTTTGTTTCTCAGTACCCAACAAAACATTTTCAAAAGCATTTTCATCCGAGTGCTGTAATCCCAGCCAGAGAAACCCTTTATAAAATGTCTTTTCTTACGTTTTCCCTTTTTCCCCCTACTTGTCTTAACTGAAATCTTCCCTCAAATCCTGAATCAGAGAACTTGCTTTTCATCCTCAGAATAAAACTGCTGGTTTCCTTAAGCAGAGTACAGGCTGGAACTGTACTATAAGAGCCAGAGTAAATTATGGTTGTTACATTTAAAAGCTAGGTTGTCTTGATGAAGTGGGCACTGGTTAAATCAGTCATACAAGGTTTTTTGTGTTTATCAGTGCTAAGTGAATTGTCATATTAGTAGTCTGCCACCCTCACTAGGTATAAATAAATATATATGTCCAAGTATATTATGGATAGATGATTAAAAATATAAGATTCAGTATATATTTTCACTGATATACCATCTTGGATTCATATCTTATACATAGGTATAATTAAAAAACCCAAGGCGAACATTTTGGGGCTCATATTCAAACAGTAATTTGCAAAGGGTTAATAGTTTTTGCATCTAGTTTTGCAAGTCACAGCAGACTCGTGTTTTACAGGTTTCCATTGCATTGCATCGAGATGGGACTGATGGTCAAGCAACAGTGTTTTGGAGTTTGAAACCCTCTGGTCCTAATCACAAGGCAATAACACAGGATGATATAAGTCCTTTTAATGGCTCTGTTGTTTTTTTATCTGGACAAAGTGATACTACAATCAACATTACGATTAAAGCTGATGATATACCTGAAATGAATGAAACCGTATTATTAACTTTGGACAGGTATTGTACCCTTATCTTTATTCATATGTATTGCTTCTGATAATCTATATATAACAATTTGGCACAGTACTAATTATGAGGTGTTGCCTCCATTGTGTTGATAAGTGCCTGGAGGAATATTGGGGCCTTGATCCAGACTATATATGGAATCTTCCTTGATTTGTGACCAGTGTAAGAAACCATGTTGTGCTTATTATCTAATGACTTAGTTTTGTTTATATTTTGATTAAAATAAAGCATGCTACTAAAAAAGTTCATTTAGATTTGATCTTTAGTTATAGCTCTTGATTACAACACATTTTCAGAAAAGTAATATCGAGTGAGATAATGGGGAAAACTGTAATGAATAGTAATGAAGGCAATACATAACTGTGTTTTTCTCAGAAGAGGTTTATAGTCAGGATGTTGTTGCAGAGTTAGATACTTACATCACAGTTCCTGGCTTCCAAAATAGGCCAGTGTGACTATTACCACGTGTCTGAGCTACAAAGGGAGCAGTGGTGTTTCTGAAGCACAGTGTTGTGGTCGCCCTTCTGTGTGACATCAGGATTGCAGAATAATTAACACTGTAAGAGGCCTCAGGAGATATTATCTGAATGTGAACACTATTCAGAATCCTTGAATTATTTCATATCCAGGAGTCTTTTTGTTTTATTAGCAAGAGAATCTTGGCTATTTCTTCAAGTCCTGTTTCAAAAAACTCAGATGTATATATAGTTTAGAAATACTACCACTTCTGCTAATACCTCCTAATAATCTGAGGTGTATTTTTCCCATTTATTTTTCTGGAAACATGCTAAGAGAGATCTGCCAGCTGCAATGTCTGCATTGAACATCTACTACTTACACAGTCCTTAGCTTATGCAGATATATCCTTGCCATATAAAAGGAGAGCAGACTAGCTCTTGGGAACTTTAACACCAGATACTCATATAGAATACATACTAGCAAACCAGAAACCAGCTCCTCAAGCTGCTGCTCATCTTGTTTTTTGAGCTTTATTCTATGGCACAGTAAAGATGCTGTTCCATTGCAGGATTGGTCTGCTTCTGTAGAACCTGGCTGGTGGATGCGTCTAGTGCAAAATGAATTATTTCATTCTATTTTGGATACTCACTGTGTTGAAAAGATGGTCCTGTTCAAGACAAAACCAAATGGAGCCTATTGCAAGCAGTTCTCTGTTTTTCTTCCTGCAGATGAAACTGGTTTGCCTAAAGGTTTATTAGAGTCTGTGGCACAAACAAAGAAACTAAGATTAGAAATAATGATTGAAGTTGTGAAGAAGTTGTGTAAGGTGGCCAAAATGCTGACGTGGAAGGATAGGAGACAATTAAGTACACAGAGGAAGTGGGCAGCATAAAAGATTAACTTTTTAATATTGGACAGCTCTACAGTATGTGTAACTACAGCTTCCTACTACTTCCTCTGAGTAGTAACCCCATGCCTTGAAAATTATGTCTAAAAGGGGATTGAATTGGCAACAGAACAAATGCAACCACTGTTCGGCTTTTGCTATGTATGCTGGGAGTAGCAGGTTCTATTGATCATGAAGTGGCTGGTAAAAATTGTGCCAGCAGTAAGCAGCTTTCCCACACTTGGCAAGATCAGAGAGTGAAGTAAAGAACAGGTGGTCAGGCCAGGAAAAAGAAGTAAATAAGGAGGAGATAAAATCTGAACTTTTCTCTAGACCTGGATAGTGTCCCTCAAGGCTATGAGTGAAATTTGGCAACTTTAATGTGAGCAGAAGCCAAGAATGAAATGACTGCAAAGATCATCCTTTCAATACTGGAAAGGACTCTTCAAAGCAGGGGTGAATGATACTGGCAGGGCAGGGTGATGCGTGTGAGCTTTTGGTATTGCCTTCTCCATAGTTGTGCTTTCTGGATGAACAGAAGATTTCAGTTTCCAAGACTGGCAGCCAGCACCTCACAGCAGTAGTGAATTACCATGAAAACAAAGATGTACTGTGCTGTGGATGTGCTTGCAGTGTTCGATACACTGTAGCATAAGTCAGTAGAAAAATAGAGCATGTATGGACTTTAATGAAACTATAGACATAGAAATATGTTCAGAAGCATTCTATTTATTGCAATTTATAATAGCATGGGCAAGATAATACAATAATTAGTTCTAACAGGGATGTATTATTTACAACTCAGTGATGTTGTTAAGGCAGTTTATGTTTTAAATGAGCTTTGATTGTACCCATAATTACAAAAGAAACCTTCCAAGCCACTAAAAATAGTATTTTCCTTCCTTGCTCTATGGCCACCATCTGTAGGCCCTGGATATTAAAAATAATTATGAATGCTGTCCACAAAATGGAGGCCAATGTGTTTCATTAAGAATATGCTTATATAGAGACAGACGAGCTATAAGGAAGCAAGATAACTCTGTACCTGCTGAAGCTTCTTCATATTTTCTTTCTTTAGGATCAGCTTCAGTTTGAATGCCTCCCCATATCTGAATAGGCCTGAATTGAGACTAAAGATAAATAAAGCCAGAGGTCTGTAGTGAAATCTGATTGTTGTTTTTAACTTTTGCACAAGAAGTTCTGCTATTGGCAGTTATCATCCCCCCAGTGCAGGTACACAGCTATAAATTTGGCAGTTGGCACAGCTGAAGGGCCAGGACCCTCATGGCCCATGGCTTGTGTTTGTTCTCTTAAATGAATGGTGCTGAAAGTGAAAACCTCTGGACTTTAGGTTCTGGAAACAGCAATACACAAATGAATTTATTTTTATTTTGGGAAAATTAAAATCCAGGAACAGTTCAGTGTTTAAATAGTCTTTAAGCTCAGAATCTTTTGGTCATGACTCCCATAAATTAAGGTGCCAGAATAGATCCATGTACGTGTATATGCATCTAATTTATATATATTACATATTTTCAATGAAGCAGAACTGATGCAATGTAATGTGGAGATTTTTATAGTTCTTGTGATTTCTGTGATGGGATGCAGGCTGAGGTACTTAACACCTTCTTTGTATCAGTCTTCAGCAGTAAGACCAGTTATTCTCAGGGCAGCTGATCCCCTGATCTAGACAGGTAGACAAGGTCAGAGAGCAGACTAGACCCCCTGAAACCCGGGAGGAAGTGGTTAGTGACTGGCAGAGCTATTTTAGCTGGTCACAAGTCTATGGGGCTGGATAGGATCCATCCTAGGGTAATGAGGGAGCTGTTTTAAGAGCTTTCTAAGCTGCCCTCCATCATTTATCATCAGTCCTGGCTAACTGGGGAGGTCCCAGACAACTGGAAGTTGGCCAGTATGATGCCAATACCCAGGAAGGGCTGCAAGGAGGCTTTAGGGAACTACAGGCTGTGAGCCTGACCTTGGTGCCTGGCAAGGATATGGAGCAGGTAATCTTGAGTGGGGTCACACAGCACCTACAGGATGATTGGGGGATCAGACCCAGCCAGCATGGATTTAGGAGGTGCAGGTCCTGCCTGACCAACCTGATCTTTTTTGATCAGGTGACTTCCCTGAGGGATTGGGGGAAGTCTGTGGGTGTTGTCTGTCTGGTCTGCAGCAAAGCCTTTGACACTGTCTCCCACAGCATACTCCTGGAAGAGCTGTCATCCCACATCTTGGATAGGTACACTCTTCACTTTGTTAAGAACTGGCTGGATTGGCTGGGCCCAGAGAGTGGTGGGGAATGGTGCTGCATCCGGTTGGTGGCCAGTCACTAGTGGTGTCCTCCAGGGATCAGTGTTGGGCCCTGTCCTGTTTAGTATCTTCATTAATGATCTGGATGAGGGGATTTACCCTTAGTAAATTTGTGAATGACATCAAGTTGTACAGGAATGTTGACCTGCTGGAGGGTAGGAGGGCTCTAAAGAGGGACCTGGACAGGCTGGGTTGATGGACTGACATCCAGTGGCATGAAGGTCAACAAGACCAAGTGGCAGATCCTCCACTCGGGTCACAACAACCCCATGCAGAGCTACGGGCTGGGGAAGAGTGGCTGAAAAGTGGCCCAGTGGAAGAGGACACCTTTTTTGAGATACCTGATAGAAGAAAGTCTTTTAGAGAAGTATGTTTTTAAGAGTACCAATAGCACAAATTCACAGTTCCTGAATTGTGGGGCCCAAAAATGAACACAGCACTTAAGCCAAACCTATGTTTAACATTTACACTTAAAAAAAAAAAAAAATTCTAAATTTATGCAAGGCATTTTTGTGTCTAAGAGATTACTTAATGATAAAAAAGTTTGCAAATCATGGAAGACCCATTTAGAGAACTGCATACTGTCTATGTGCCTTAATTCAGGGTGTAAGTAAAGCTGTTGAATGAAGTTTGCAATATTTTTCTAACTTGGGGATTTCCTGTGGTTAGTGCCTATTTCAAAACTATATTTATTTTTCTTGAGTAAATTTTCCATGAAGAAATAGATGTGATCCTATAAGAATTAAGTCTTTCAGTGTAAAATGTTGGCTTTTACTTCAAGGCCTTGGTCAGATCTTGTTTTGATAGGGAAAAAGTTATTTGAAACTGGTAATAGAATGTTTATATGAGTGTTACTGGACACCTACTGCTAGCTTTCATTACTTTTCAAAGTAGTAACACCATATGTCTTCTGCTGTGAGTAACACAAGTTAAAATGGCCTCCAAAATCAAATAAATTGTGGATTAAAACTGGAGAGAAGGTGTTCCCTCTGATGAGAAACATTGAGGAATTTATAATGTGGCCAATCCTCCTTGAATACTATTCTTTAAAGCTAGGTCATAATTAAGTCAGTAGATAATCCTGAAAAAATTTAAGAAGTAGTGAACACAAATCTAGTAAGCAAATTTAGTAACATTCTACAGGAAGTTTGAAGGTACCTTTTCTGAGATACCTGATAGAAGAGAAAGATTTTAGAGAATTGTTTTTTTAAGAGTATCATTAATACAAATTCACAGTTGCAATTCAGTTTCTCATGGGCTTTTCAAAACATTAACTTTCTTCAGAATTCGAGTTCTGGGTTCACAGTTATCAAATTCAAGCACATCTCTTAACAATTATTATTTTATATGCAGTAATACTTATTTTATGATTGCATGTTATTTTAAACTCAGTCAAATCTTCTTTCTGTTGTGTTCTAGTACTATGCATTTTAAAAAGTGAGGAAACATTTTGGAGCTTCTCTTAGTCGTCCTAATTAATCTGTAGTTCTTGCTAAGTAATAATTAAGGTATTTTTTAAAAAGAACTTCTGTGATGACTAGCCTTTTCAGATGAGATTTGTCATATGGGAAGTGGGGACAGCCTTCAGTCCATGAGGCAAGGCTGTGGTGGTGGGGCAGGTTAAGCCAGGAAGACGTCAAGTTTAGATGATAGTCACCAGGATTAGGCACAGCTCAGTGATTACCATACAGATCCACAGCAAGAAGAAAACTCCAAGGTTGAGCTAGGAAGTCACTTGATGGATCCTGGTCCAGGGTTAATATAAAAATTTGTGTATGTGTACCTCAAAATGTAGACACAATCCTGTTGGATTCATTGCTCATGTAATGGCAGATCTGAGTTGGAAGCCTGTGCCTCGTCACTTCTATTCCATTTTGCGTAGGCTGTTTTATCATGGAATCACAGAATAAGCAAAATTGGAAGGAACCCATCAGGATCATCAAGTCCAACTCCTGGGCCTGCATAGGACACCCAAAGAATCACACCGTGGGCCTGAGAGCATTGTCCAAACACTTCTTGAACTCTCTCAGACTTGATGCTGTGACTACTGCTCTGGGGAGCCTGTTCAGTGCCCAACCACCGTCTGTTGTTTTTGAATAGTAACCACCATTTAATGTGTCAGACCTCTGGTAGCAACCTGTCCAGTCATGCTCAGAAAACATGGTCAGATCCATCAGTCAGTCAGTCAATCAAGTGACCCTAGTTTTGAAAATGGAACTTGGCTGGAGAAAAATATGAAATAACAGTGGTTTTAGCAGTGGATGGGCTGAATCTGACCAGCTGCTCTCTAGCTTCCAAGTTCTCGAGATTCTGATCTGATTCACACTGTGACTGTTAAAAGGTAGTAAGTATTGCCAGTCTTGTCAGTCCTTTCAAAGTATACCTGGAGATACTCAAAGTACCTCCTCATGGTACCTTGGAACTGTGTAATTTCTGCTACCCCTTGGATTTCTGTAGAGCTGCCCTTGTGCATTTCAACATGATACTAGATTGTAGCACTACTCCGCAGTTAACACGCCCTTTTATATCTGAGCTCAATTTGGACTCATGCAGTGTGACTTCATGAAGATGAAGGAGATGCTATATCTGGCATGTCCTTTCACTTTTTGATGATTGTGTCTTAACCACTTAAGCTTGTACATACATACTGAAAAACAACTTGAGATAATGGTTCATTTGTATTCTCTGCTGTGAAATCTATTACCAACAGCTTAGTAATACAATTAAATTTTAGCATTTAGAGCAATATAATGAAAATATAGCATAAATTTTAGCTCTGGAATTTTCACCTTGACTTTTTAAATTGTATTAATGTTTGATGATTTTGGAAAACTTGCATAATTTCTGAAGGAAGGGAGAATGTCTTAATATATAGTATTTAAAATGAAGCCTCATTGGGAATCACTGAGAAATTTCTATTAAATCAGATCTGCTATTTGAAAGAATACAGCTGCAAGTATATTTGCTTTATTACCTCAAACTTTTGAGCGAACTCTTATGTCTATTGAATTCTGAATCTGAATTCTTTTTGAATTCAAAATTTCACTTTATAAATGCTTTGTTAATATTTTATACAATTATAAAAGTAGATACAGGTTTTATATTAAATATATACTTATTTTAGATTAAGAAAATAATCTAGACATACTTTAATTAAATTACATACTTATTGCAGAATAATGTCCTTTCATCTGACTTGATGTGATAGTTTTGTTATATGTGCTTATTTTCCTGTTTCTATTTTCTTTGCTTGGTTTTTTGGGGGTGGGGTGGAGTTTGTTTTCTTTTTGTTGGTATTTTATTCTGGTAATCTGATTAACTGAAAAATTGTCAAAAATAAAGTTTGATGTGATTTTGTGCTAAAGTAGTTTTTGACATGTATGTGTTATAACTCCCAATGTACTTACCTGTTTTTATCATTACTATGTCAGACTGATGAAATAACACATAATGGAGGCATGTTGATTGTATTTTTTTTGAGTGAAGTGTTAGATATAAATGTGGGCTGCTGGTGCAGTTGTGAGCAGACCCAGAGGCTGACAGTGACAGAGCTGCTGGAGGAGGGCTGGGTAGGGTGTACTCTGAACGGACCTTGACATCCTGAATTGGTCATGGGGTCATTTCTCCCCAGTGGGGACTGCCCACTTGCTAGCATCTGTCAACAGATAATGCCAAGCAAGGAGGTTCCCATAAAAGGAACATTATGTGTTTGGAAAGGGAAAAGAAAACTTTGTGGTGCTGTTGTTGTTATTGTTATCATTATCTAAGACTGGTACTATTGAAATTCCAGGAAGTGGCACTTTCATTCCTTCCCCCACCCCTTTTCTTTCCTTCTTTTCTTCTTTCCTTCTTTCCTTCTTTCTTTCTATGTTTACAGGGTAGAGACAGAAAGGTTTGTCGTGTACTTTGGGTAAGTGCAGTGAACTGTGGTTTGTCTTCAGTGAACCGATGCTTTGTTTTATGAGTGATTAGTTTGGAGAGAATCTGTCAATAATTTCCTTTTTTCTCAGGAATCATATCTTCTACATCTCTCAGACAATGCTTGCTTGCCCTTTGATTTTTAATTTGATGGCATGGGTTTCTGGCTTGAAGGCTTATTTAGGATTTGTGAATGATGAAAGTTATTAATGCATGACTCAGTGTTTGATATTCCTGCGCTTGATTGCAATAATGGATTAGTTGTCTTAAACTGCCAGAAACACAATTTGTCCCATCTAAATGCCTGAGCTGATTAGAACTGTAGAGAAGTTTTCTGTGGTCAAAGATAAACAGTTATCTTTTTTTGAGTGACATACCTTTATTTTATATTAACACAAGTTATCGTCTGCTGACGTATTTTTTTTAATATTCAATAAACATGACATATTACCCTTTTAAACAGATATTTCCTGTTTGTTCATTGAATTTTTCTTCCAGAAAACATGGAAGATGCACAGGAATCTGAATTAATAAACCAACATTTAATAAGCTATATCAAAACCATCAGTCTGAAGGTGCATTCTTTATGCATCTTTCAGTAGTAGTTTTTCTTGCATTTTTAATGGCATGAACTTAAAACAATGTAATTGAAAATTAACATCTGAGGAAATGAATGCAAGAAATTTAATCTCTCTTTGTTTAAGTGATTTTGGATCATCTCTTATGTTTTGATCCAAATACTCCGTAATACTGAATGTGACTCTAAATTTTTAGTGCACAGTTCTATTTCTTTTCTTTTGTGTTGTGTGCATGTATGACTAAAAAACCCCAGAACTATCAACTATAAAAAATAATCAGAAAACAGTAACTTCAGAAACAAACTTTAGGGTTTTTTTTGAAAATGAATGGAACACACTGATGTGTCTTTCTGAATTTATTATAATCTTTGTAGATAATTGTTCTAATAATTTATTCATAACATTCATCAGGATTCTGACGTCCTTCACTTAGATGTGTATTTACTTATTAAAAAGAGCCAGCACTCAAAAAACCCCTTTTTTCCTTTCCCAGGGTCAGTGTGGAAAATCAAATACTGAAATACGGGTTTACTACTTGTGAAATTACTATTTTGGAAAATGATGATCCTGGAGGAGTGTTTGAATTTTCTCCCTCTTCCAGAGGTCCCTACAGTATCAAGGTAGCTATCTGAATAACTTTTCTTAATAATTATGGACAAATAAATCTGAGCAGAGTGCAAGTAAAATGCTGGGTTTTGTTTTTTTACAGGAAGGGGATTCTGTTGAACTGCAGATTGTCCGCAGCAGAGGGACCCTTCTCAGGCAGTTTCTGCGATACACTGTAGAACCAAGGAACGATAATGAGTTTTATGGAAGCACAGGAATTCTGGAATTTAAGCCTGGGGAAAGAGAGATTATAATTACTCTTTTGACAAGGATGGATGGGATTCCAGAGGTAGAAATGAAAATTTTCCACTCTTCAAATTGTGTTCACAGCATAACAGTTTGTCACTTATTAAAATATAGGAAAATAAATAGGAGCAGAACAAGTATACAATGCTTTTCTACGGAATGTGTTCCCTGTCTCAAAACCAGGGATGCCTGGATAACTAGAAGGTATCTTTGGCTTTAATAGGCCTCAGTGGATTTTTATTTTTTGTAAATTGAAACTTATTTTTGTATCCATATGAGTTTTTGGCATCTGTTTGTAGAATGCCTCTGTTTAATTGAGCTCTCTATGAACAACCACTTTCTTGTTTCTTTTTTGGTAAATACTTGCTAATTGAACTCAGTGCTCTCCAGTCTACACTAATGTTTGCTGTATAGATGCAAAGATTAAATACTTGTTTTAGTGTTCCATGAGGCATCTCCTGTGAGTGTTTTTTCAAGCAATATATGAAATACAAGGTCGCATTAGATTAATAATTTAAGCTGAAACATTATTTTTAAATTAGCTTAATGTCTTTAAGATCTTTGCTTTCACTGCTACAGATGACAAAGATGTACAAAACCATTGTGCATATAGAAAGTGTGTGTAATTTTCTTTTGTTGAAGTTGTCCTCTCTTTCTGCTGAACAAGTATTTTTATTCTGACTGAGTTTCCCTCTTCCAGCTGGATGAGGCATATGCTGTTGTACTCAGTGGCTACAGTGAAATGTCAGGCAAGCTGGGGAATGCCACAAGGGTCAATATAATGATTTTGAAGAATGATGATCCACATGGTGTCATTCAGTTTCTACTTGATGAATTATCAGTAACAATAAAGGAAAGTAAAGGAGAAATCATCTACGCTGGTAATCCTTTTTATTAGAGTTTCTGCTTTCTCTGCTCTCTGCTCTTGCAAAGCTTGTTTTTCCTACTTCACCTTTGTAGGACAATGCCTGCCTCAGGTCTCTGCTCAGGAGTTTCCAGGGGGCTACAGTACCAGCATGATGAGCAGTGGAGATTAGTGCGGAGGAGGATGGGCCTTGAAAGCCATAGGGATCAATCCAGTGAAAATATAGCTAGGGAATATACCAGGCAGGAGGGACAGAGAATTGATTTATGTGCAAGGTACAACCTGACGGTAGTAGTTCTGCCTGGTGAGCATGAGGAATCAGGTGCTATGTGAGAGAAGAATGAGATAAATTTTCATATGTGTGGCTTCAATTTATCTATCTCTATTGTATCAACAAAGTTGATACAAATTTTAACTGCTGTAATGGTCTATCATTGCATGGCCTTTTGTGTAGGTCTCTCACATATTATTAGTTTTGCAAGAAGTGAATTTACTTACTGTTTCCTTTCGTTTATCTTTGTTTCAGCTTTGCTGACCTTTTTGGTTTTGACTTACGTTTTTCTGGAGACACACATTGACTGTAAATGTTTGCATTTTGTAGCCTCTTACAGAGTTGTAAGAAACCAAGGAAACTATGGCAATGTTAGCGTGTCCTGGATTGTTGACCCAGCATGTACCAATGACATCTATCCAGAACAAGGGACTATTTTCTTTGATAATCTGGAGTTCTCAAAAAATATCACCATTTACTCTCTACCAGATGAGGTAATCATTTTTACAGTGTTTTTATGTAAATATGTGGAACGAAGAGTAAGTGCTGAAACATAGCAGTTTAAGAAGCTCTGCTTTTTAAGAACTTGATAATTTTTTGTGGGAAAAATCAAAATACTTGGATAAAAGTGAGTTTACCTAAGTAAATAATAAAAGAATTTGAGACAGTGTACATATCTATAAACAAAAAAAGTAAGAATCTGTCCGTAGTCAAGTGTGGTTAAATTATAATAATAAGTAAAACACTTGTTTTGATAGCAAGAATCCTCATTTTATATTTTTGATTTTGAAGTACAACAAGAAAGAATGTGGATAATTAATAATAAATAAATAAATATAGTGGTAAAAGTAAGTTGTATCAGCATGATGTATCAGCATTAGGAAACTGCAAGATAACTTTTGGATCATCTGTACAATAGTAAAAATGAGGGGATTTATTTACAAGGATTTTTGTCTTGATGATTTTTGAGTAAGTGTATGAACTGTCATTTGTCATCCCTCTTGACACACTTATGAATCAATAAATAAACAACAATGTGCAGAAACCCTGGTTAACCTCCTCAGCTGTTCATTTTAATTTCTTCATTGTTTTGTATACAAGAAATTAATTTCTCAATACTTTGTCCTTCAGGTACCTGAAGAGATGGAGGTATTCATAATCAGATTATTCAATGCCACTGGTGGAGCCAGACTGGGCAATATAACCAGTGCATTTTTACAAATTACAAGGAATGATGATCCCATTTATTTTGCAGGTTAGATATTACTGGTTTTAAATTTTGAATGCATATTCTACCCCAAAAAGATTTCATTGACAGAGCAGGTTGTTGAAAAATCTTAATCCAAGTGGAGCTAGTGTTAAAGATGTACTTTTTTTTGGTTGTATTGAATTTGCTCTTTTTTTTTTTTACTTCAGAATTTTCTCTCATTTTATGTCATTATTCTCGTTGATGGCTCTGGGATTGGTTAGGTGGTGAGGTGAAGGATCCTCTTGTGGAGGATTAGGTGAATAGGCCACGTGCAAAAATCTCAGGCTTGAACTTGAATTTATTGCTTGTGTGTTTTCAGAACCTCTGACAGTGAGCATTACAGAAGGGAGTGTAGCAAACTTTACAGTCCTAAGGAATGGATCTGCTGATGCTGTTGTTGCTGTTCAGTATATTACTGTCAATGGAGATGCAACAGCTGAAGAGGGAGACTTTGTTCCCAGTGGAAAGAACAGTGTCATTCTGTTTGGTGTTGGAGAAAGAGAGCAGAACTTATCTGTGTATATTAATGATGATGATACCCCTGAAACTGATGAAACATTTTATATCTTCCTTTTGAATTCAACAGGTAAAAATAATGATTTAATGTATATTTAGTAACTCTCTTTTTATTTTTTTCTCTACTTTTTACCAGTTTGTTCTTATCGTAAAGCAATGTATAAATGTCAGGCATTATATGACTAAGGTTTGCTTCAACATTTCTATAAAACTTCTGACAGTGTGTTTGGATTTTGATCTTGAATTGTTTAATTGGAAACAAAATTTAAATTATACAGCTGAAACTGTCCTGCAAAAATAACTGGAGTTAAAATCTCTTTTCAAATACTCCAAATTAGATGGGTTTTTTTACTTATCAATAAGACAATAAAAACTAAATATAAGAAATAGGTAATTTTTATCAGTTATCTGAGTATAAGGTAGTTCATGTGTTTCCTGAGGCCAGTCACTCTGATACTGAGCTCTCTTACAGATTATCAACTTCATGGAAATCATTGGACAAAGCCATTCTTCTCCCTTCTTAAATTTTCTCTTCAGTGATCCCTTTCTACTTTACTAACTTAGGATCTGCTGCTATTTTCTTTTACCATTCTGTTGGAAACATGTGATGTCTTTCCTCCTGGCACACGTTCCTACCGGAATGGGGAAAATACAGAATATTTCTAGATGCACTCCTGAAAGCAAAAAAAAAAAAGTATTTATTATTTTTCTTTATTTGATCTGCTGCATACATTGGCCTTGATTGTTACATCCCTTTTGAAAATTATGTTGTAGTGCTGTACCTCTGAGAAAATACAAATAGAAGTATATGAAGTTAAAATCATAAACATATTGTTCATTTTGGAATAAAAACAAGTCTAGTGCTCTTGGAAAGGGTGTAAACTAGAATGGGGACAGAAACATAACATAGCTCTGTGGACATAAAGAGGTGTTGATAGGTCCCTACTGTCCTAAAATCCACACAGAAATCCTACTAGCTTCCATCTTACTTCACAGGTATCTTGTATTTTTTTCATTTCAGATAGGCTGTGATGTGGGTATGACTAATCTCTTAGAGATTCTTGTTGCCTTGTATTTAGTTAAAGTGCAATATTTCTGTTCTAGGCCTAAAGGAGAGCTGGGATCTCCAAATACATATCTTTTTCTTCTGACTTGACCAATTGATCAAGTATGAAGTACTACCTCTCATACAATCCTTTCTTCTCAGAATTGGATCATCTCTGGTCATGTCACATTTTTTTCTGCAAATCTACCTTCTTGCTCTCTGCCAAAGATGCTACTTTTACATATTTTTACTCTGATTTGTCTGTTACTGAATACCTCAAATATTGGTTTTCACTGATTGGTTTATCATTGCTTGTTTCTTTCTTTGCATGAAAGCTGTTGGTGTGAGAAGGAAACATTCGGTTTTAGAGTTACCTTCATTTCTGATTCCAGTTTTGATAAAATTAATCACCCTCTTTTTAGGGGATACTGTTATCTTTAATGCTGGAGTGGCGACAGTTATTATTGAAGCAAATGATGATCCTAATGGAATTTTCTCCTTAGAATCTCTAGAGAAGCCAGTGGAAGAAGGAAAAAGTAATAGTTTTTTGTAAGTAACTTTTAAGTAATATTATTACCCCTTTTTTGAACACATGTATGTATGTATTGATTTATGTGTTACTTTATGGGTAATACTTTGATCTAATTCCATTTTTTGCATTGCTAAAATTTATTAAAAAAATAGTTCTACCAAATTTTGGGTTAAAATATTTGCAAACATATTGAGAACATCAACTCTTATATTATCAAGTAGACTGTGCATATTAAAATGTGCACAAAATTCCTGTTAACATATAAACAAGATTACAGCATAGGAGTTTTTGTTATAAAGAGAAGTAAAAAATCTTTTCAAAATACAGCTAAATACAACTACGTGCTTGTTCATTTCTTTTTGCACCCTACTTTGAAGTCTTACCCTGCAACAACCTATATTACTGTATTCTTTCTGATAGTTTGTTTTTCTTTTCTCTGTAAATTACAGACGGAAGCCTAACCTCAAAGTCCAAGGATAAATATATTCTTCCCTAAAGGAAGGCTAAATATATTTTTCCCTAGTCTGACTGGCAGCTGCTTTGATTTATTCAGGAAGGGGAAGGGTTAAGAAATTAATTTTCATGGCATCCAACATTTTTATGTTCCTAGTGTCCCAGTGTGGTTATAAATTGACAAAAATACTGATTTTCAATAAGAAAATTCTAGACAGGGTATAGAGAGATGTATGTTCACAATAACTCTGACGGTGACAACATTTAGAAAAGAGGCTTTTTTCACAATTGATTATCTTTTATATATTTTTATTTGATTTGACTCTTTGTTTTAAGGCCTTGAAACAGAGGCGTATGACTGTGAGTTAGATCTTTATGCTTGTGTTGCACATCTAAAAAATAAAAATCCTTGTTAAAAAGGTATAATAAATATATATTCTGTGGTTGCTTTTGTTATGCTGCTCTTTTTTTGGTCCTTTATAATTTTATTTGCAGGATTTTTTTTTTTCTAATTGCTGGTTAAGAGTGATGATTTGAACTAAACACATTTATATACAGGTGCTTTATGTAAGCACATGATACCAACATCTGAGTCCTTGCTTAGTCCTTATGGATAAAATGTATTTTCTAGGAAACTGTCTTTTTCATACCCTTAAAATGATTTGACTTTTGTTTAGTACGTAAGGAAAGGGTAAGACTATTTTATAATCTAACCAGTGAGAACACCTATGGCAGCACTGAGCTTTAAAGAGAGTAACTGGAGTTACTGCAACAGTGCTACACAGCTGGAATAGAAGGCCCTGCTTAATAACAACAAAAGGAAACCTTTGGAAGCAGGAAAAATGTAATTGTTTTTCTGTGCCTAGACTGCCTTACTGAATTAATTTTTCAGAGTTGTATAATAATGCTTTAAACATCTTTTTTCTTTTTACTATGCAAACATAAGTACAGTTTTTGTATGGAAACATATTTTGTTAATAAAGGAATGATATTATTCATTTTTTATTTATAATGCCTTTTTGAAATTGGTGAAACTATGTTACCAGATAGCCATGCAAACAAATAAAAGCTTTTTTTTTATTTATTGCATTCTTAATATGGAATAATCACAGATTTGTAAAGGACCTTCTATATAACCCAAATTAAATACCAATGTAAAAAAATTTAAGGAGCCATGATAATTATAGGCAAAACTGTAATTAAATGCATTCTCTTTCTTCTCTAAGAGTAGCCAGCTATCACCATTTTTAGTGTTCATTTGCTGAACTATACATTCATTTTAATTAAAAAACAGAAGTGCAAGACAAACTGATGTTCATCTTAACAGTACTATTTTGCAGGTACTTTCATTGATTACTTTCTTTCTAAGCTATCTGTGGTATACCTGGGTGTAGAATTATATTGTGAAATTGCAGGCCCTCTAAGAGGGTTGTATTATCATTCATGGTTCTATTTGTTATTTGTGGTTATTTAGAACAATGTATATTATTTCCCACAGTAAGAATGATTAGTGCACATTTTCCATTGTTAGTGGAGAATGCTGATGCATACCTGCCAGAATATTCACTCTTTCTGTATCTCTGAACAGGATTTTGAGACATAGAGGACACTTTGGGAATGTCTCATTAACCTGGCAGCTGTTTCATAATGGCTCTACACTGAAGCCAGGAGAAGAGTTCTATGAAACTTGTGGGACCGTGTACTTCATGGACGGTGAAGGATCAAAGCCGATAGTGCTCCATGCTCTTTCAGATAAAATTCCCGAATTCAATGAATTTTACAGTTTAAAGTTGGTAAATGTTTCAGGTACTGTCTTCCATAAAACCATTCCCTTTCTATCTGGTAGAAAATAATTATTGTATTTAATCAGTCAAAAAGAAAACAATCCTTGAAAGACCTTTGTCTTGAATCATGTCATCCTATACTTTTCTGGTGAGATTTTAGGTTCTATTTTTCATTTATTCTTTAATTTAGGTATATGAACACAGTTTTGGAATCTGGACTTTAAAAAGGATGCCTTTTATTGATTTCAGAGGTGTAGAGCTTTGTGTAGAGCTGAAAAAATGAAGGTATTAAAGGTTATGCATATCTACCATACTGGATATTGGCTGGCTTGTTTGCTTTTTTCTAGAAATTTCTGTAAAATAAAATAGTTACCACTTCGTATCACTTAAATTACAACTGCTACAGGCCTTCTACTGAGTAGAGTTCCAAATCTGCTGGACTCCTTCCACCTCAGTACTATTTATGGTCTTCTGTGCCGAGATACAACTGAAAATATGTTGACATTTCCGTAAGTGAAATCCATATGCATGTACAGAAGATTTCCTACTTAGTGGTGCATGGTGGCTCTACATTCACACCATGGTCTTCATATCATGAATTCTTACTGTGGAGAAGTAGGTGACTAATGGCAGGACTTAGGAGCAGTTTTAACACACACCTGGTTACTGATTTTGCAGGGTAATCTCTGCTTATTTAAAGGCAATGAACCAAATGTTGCCATTTCATATTTGCGTAAATCTTGAAGTAAAATGAGAACTGAATTTGACCCCATGTTTTTCAAATGAAACAAAAACAACCTCTCTCATCACTAATTCAGAAAATCTGGAGCTAATCTTGTTTTAGCTGAAGGACAGTTATATTTTGCAGTTGAAAAATAACGTGACTTGTTTTCTGTGAAAATGTTCTCTATCGTGTTTTAAAACCAATACGGTTAAATTATGTTAATCCTAAATTGGAGATATTTTTAAGAGTTTAGAGACTCTTTAAAGAAGATTAGTCCTATTTAAAAAGGTATATTGTTTAAACTTTTTAAAATACTTAGTAACTTTTTTCAGACCAGTTAACTTTTACTCTTAACTTCCATTACATAGGTGGGTCTCCTGGTCCTGGTGGGCAGTTGTCTGAAACAAGTCTTGCTGTAACCGTGATGATCCCTTCCAATGATGACCCTTTTGGAGTCTTCGTTTTAGATGCAGAGAGTCAGGACAGAGAGATAGTAGAAGATACTCTTTCTGAAGATGATCTTTCCTGTATTACAGACTTCACCATCTGGAGAAAACAAGGCACTTTTGGGGTTGTCCGTTTAGGTTGGGAAATACTGTCCAGTACGTTTCAAGCTGGATTACCATCAATGGTAGACTACTTGTTGCTGGGATCATTTCCAAGTTCAGTACAATCCCAGCCGCACATGAGACGCCATCACAGTGGAACAGATGCTTTGTATTTCAGTGGAAAAGAGGATGCATTTGGAATTATTGGTCTGGAATACCCATACAATGGAAATACTGCAGTAAATAATTTTACATTTTCAGCATGGTTAATTCCTAATGTCAATACTGACGGTTATATAGTTGAAAAGGATGATGGTAATGGGACCTTATATTATGGCGTGAAAATCCAAACAAATGATTCTCATGTTTCTGTAGTGCTTCATTATACAGCATTAGGATCCAATATGACATACATAGCCAAAGCAGCAATCCTAAAATACCTGGATGAAAGTACTTGGATTCATGTTCTGATTACTCTGGATGAAAGTATAATTGAATTTTACATGGATGGAATTTCAGTTCCAGGAGGAATTAAGAGCCTTAAAGGAGAAGCAATTGCTGATGGTGAGGCAATAGATTGTATTATTTTTCTTCATATGTAAAGTTCTGCAAAATATAAAGAGTCTAGCTCCTTGAAAGATGTATGCAAAATTCTGAAATTATTATATCTGATTGGTTAGTTAAAAGGAATGCGTAGAAAATTCTAGGGATTTTCAAAAAGTTTATAAATGAAAATAAGAGCTGGGAAGTTTTCAAAAAGCATCAGAACTGTAAGAGAGCTTGGATTGCAATAATTTGAAAATAATAATAATAATTATATTTCTATATGTATTTTTATCATGTATTATATAGTTACGTGTATTTCTAATTGATAATTTTCATTAGATTTACAGTACTGTGGCTAAGAAAGAATGTTTTTCCTCTCAATTTCTGAAACAAAATACAATAATGTTTTTGATTCTAGTTGTGTATTATATTACAGCTAGGCCAATATTTTGTAAGCAATAGAATTTTTCAGGGTTTAGATTTACTTAAGCATGTATTTACATGATATATGAAATTTTTTCCCATACATTCAATGATGTTCCAAATAAAATTAGCATGTATACTTCAGTTCTTCTAACTCAATATTCCTGGATGTGGCTTTAGTCATGCATAACCATTATGGACTTTTACATTCAACTAGCATAGCAGTGAGCATCACAATAATTCCTTTATAAAGTCAGGTATTGTATGGTGGAAATACATTTATATTTGCTCTTTCTTTTGCAGTTCCTCACTCTTCCATGTGCTTTTTTATTTCATAGCAGTAATCTCCATCCTTTTCCTTTCTTTCTCTCCTCGTCAGTTTCACAGGTTTTACTTCATGGGGTTAGGCAATGAATGATTATCAAATTCTTGAATACAATCTCCTCTGTAATCAAAGAAGGAAAATTATAAAAACATAGAGTAATGTTAAATGCATATACATCTACATGTATATATGTGTACAAACATAAAGTGAGCATAAAGAGGAGACTTCATTAATTCTGGAGTGTAGGATTTTATTTCTCCCTTTAATTTCCTGGTAGTTGAAGTCTAAGAAATTTAGCCTCTGTAAAAAAGTAGTTCCTCTGCAACAAAGTAGTGCCCCTGCAATTAATAACTTCCATCAGACGTGCAGTACTGTAGCTGAGAAAGGATTATTTTCCCCCTCAGTTTCTAAAACAAAGAAGTGTGAAATGCAGTAAGGCTTTTTTTGCTAGAAGGATATGTCTGAGTATTTGCAAATTTTCCATATTAATGGAGATGATGTGTGCTCGCTCTGGGGGTACTACAAGTATAAGCTAAGAATTTAATCTCTTTCCATTTAAAGTTGGATACTATGGTGAGTACACTAGCCTGGCTTTTCTCACCATCCTCTGCCTTGTGTCTTGGGACCATTAGCAGTTGCTGTGGTTGCTTATTTCTAGAAGTGACACGCAGTGGCACATTTCCTTCCAAAATCAGAAAACCGCTGAAGAGATATGTTCGATGTGTTTTAGAGTGATAGGAATGAGTATGAGCTACCAGCTTAGTATATTTGTGAAAAAGGGAACTGTCATCCTCTGAGTTGCTGAGTGGGATAATTGTTTGGAGAGAAAGAAATGTTAAAGCATTTGTAAAAAGTGCTTGGAATTTGGTGTACATTTCTGAAGCCCCTCTTCCTGTGCATTAGGGTACAAGCATGTCCAGTGTGGCTAATAGTCTGATAACAAGAATGGATTCACTGTCCTAGCGGAGGGATACAAAATGGGCAAAGCAAGTGTTTGGCAAAAAAAAAGTGAGATGGGCTGCAGCCGGGCTCTGCACATTTTTAATGGAACGAGAGAAGTTTTGAAGATTCATTAAGATAAGAGATGATGACAATGTTCAGATAGAATTAGTAGGATGAGAAACAGGAACGGTCTAGGAAGGAATTACTTGACCTGTGATGATCTACCTGTAACACTGAGATGAGGCTTGAGGAACCTCCCAGTCTGCATTTCAAGATCAATATGATTACTAATCCAGGGACAGTAAACAATTTACCATAGATTTTTAAGTAGTTATGTATATTATCTATTTTGAAAAAGAACCCAAAACAATGACATGAGAAAAATTCTGATTTTCTACTCAGGTCCAGGAATAGTGAGAATTGGAGCAGGAATCAATGGAAACAGCAGGTACATGGGTCTAATGCAGGATGTAAGGCTTTATGAGAGAAAACTGACACAAGCAGAGATCTATGAACTCCATGCAGCTCCTGCAAAGAGTGACGTACACCCTGTCTCTGGGTATTTGGAGTATCGGCAGGGAGAAACCAATAAATCATTCATTGTGTCTGCAAAGGATGACAAAGAGGAAGAAGGAGAGGAGTTATTCATCCTAAAGCTCATTTCTGTGTGTGGTGGAGCTCGAATTTCACAAGAAAACACAACAGCAAGGTTAAGAATACAGAAAAGTGATAATGCTAATGGTTTATTTGGTTTCACTGGAGCATGTATTCCTGAGGTAAGATATTCATAAGGAAAACTAGAGGAGAAATTTTAGACACAGCCAAACTAATGCCAAGGCTAACTAACATTTGAAGGGCCTTGATTCCACATTGTTAGTTTTTGTAGTTAAGCAAAATTTTCTAGAATTTGGAATTGTGTAAGTTCTGTTAATACAGCCTCAGTTACACTGGCATTTGCAATATCACTTTTTTTAAAATACCCCCAAATTATTTTTATTAAGAAAATTTATTTTATTACATAAACTGAAGACTAAGGCCTAAATTTTCCTAGAACAATTTTTTTCCTGTACTTCTGTAACTACTGAGACTGTAACCTGATGTCATCTTGGAGAGAGTTCATTTTCTTCTTAGTTCCTGATACAGTGCTGTGTTTTGGATTCAGGATGAGAATAATGTTGGTAACACAAGGATCGTTTGGCTGATGCTAAGTCAGGCTTCCCCTGAATCAGACTTTTGTGTCTCATGCTCTGCTAGTGAGGAGCTGCTCAAAAAGCTGGGAAGGAGCATGTCCAGGACAGCTGACCTGAACTGGCCAAAGGAACATTACATACCATAGAATGTCATGTCCAGTATATAAACTGTGGGACTTACCTGGAAGGGAGTTGGTCATTGTTTGGAAATGGGCTGGGTATTGGTCAGCATGTGGTGAACATTGTGCTGTGCAGCACTTGTTTCTCCTGGGTTCTATTACAGCCTCTCCCTCGCTTATAATTAAATCATCATCATTATCGTCATCATATTTGATATGAATTCACTTGATACTGGCTGGAAGCTGCTGTTTTTAAACATTAAATTTTCTATGGTGGGTGGCCACCATATATACAGTATGTGAACTTGAATCTTCTTTTGAGAGGATTGAAATAAACATAATTAATTTGTAGGTTTTTAATCATTATGAGGGAGAAAGACATGATACCTATTTCTATTATTACTAGATTATTTTGGAAAACAAATTGCATACTGCTTTCCGATTTGGAACTCTTATGACCTCTTAAGTACATCCTTTCTAACTGAAGTCCTTGTGTTTGAAGTGTGATGTGTTTGAAGGCAACCATCTTGCCTGAGTGATGCTAGTTTTCAGTTTGGTTCAGTTTGCTTTCCAGGTGCCTACCATCTTGTATCATAATAGATTACAGTTTCAAATGCCACTGGTAATTCTGTGATACCACAGATCAGCAGCCAAGCATGAAGCAAAATTAAAAGTTTATACGGCGTGTTAATTGTTTCTCCTTTATCTTATAATATTCTTTTATCAGTAGTTTAATTTGCTTGTATCCTTACCTGTCTGTTAAACAGTTTAAGGCACATTCAGTATCTACACTGTGTTATACAGAAGCTCTGAAATTTATCTAATGCTTAAGATAGCTTTACCCTTTCTGATAATTTTCAAATGAAATTATTTTCTATTTTAGTTTGATGATCATAATTTTTTAATATACTTGGCCGGTATCAATAACTGATTTGTACCAAATATGTGAAATTTTTGCTACTGAAGGCATGTTCTTTGCAAAGACAGAATTGCAAAGAGTAGCGTAGCACAAAAAGTTTTTCAGTTTTTCCTGAATGATGATAGTATAGTTTAATTTAAACGTTTCTCTTTTGTTCTCCACAGTGTTTTTAGTCACGGAAAGGAGGAATACAAATCTTTCTTAAAATTAAAATAATTGACATTAATATAAAGCAGTAGAGTCATCTGCCTTTGACATACACATTTCAAACATATTGATTCTTGTTTTGTGTCCAAAAGAAACAACGGAGTACAGTTACTGGCTGACCTCAGGGAGAAGCTATTGCAATTTCCATTAAGATTGTTCCACCATCAAGTTCAGTTTCAGCTTCCTATTTGTCTGAAAGTGCTGAAAGGAACATGACAGCAATAAAAAATTGCTGAACATTTGACTAGCATTAGAGAATTCAATCTTTTACTTTTATTCCTTTGATTTACTTTGATCCTAACAAATATGTCAATTCTTGCTTTCTTCCAGACTGCTGATGAGGGTTCCACTATATCCTGTGTCGTGGAGCGTACAAGGGGAGCCCTAGACTATGTGTATATAAATTACATTATCTCACAGGTTGATTCCAGTGGCATAAATTACTCTATTAGCGATTTTTCTAACAGCAGTGGCACTATCACATTCCTTCCTTGGCAGAGATCTAAGGTAAACCCTATCTTCCTATTAACTATTCATCCTGTCCTTTGCAAACCTGCTGGAAAACACCTTCTGAGGGTGCTTGACTGGTTTTCATACTAAACAGTCTTTCCTTCACATGGCTTTTATTATATTTTTTAGATTTTTTTTCATCTGTGACATCTAACAAGTGATAGGATAGACGTCCATATATATCTGCGTGCATCTCACTTCAGGGGTTGCTGTGCATGCATGAATGCTTAAATGCACCTAATGCATAAGATATGTTTACATATATGTATATATTAAATCCATGTCTATCTATATGTACACTTCATAGATACATATACATACATATCTATATGTATACTTCAGGTAGTCCTGAGCTTGACTAGTGGATCCAGTGACTTTTGAAATTGGAATATGATCAGGTTTTGATCTGAGTTTTGGAGCTCAGTTTTATCTCCACAACAATTAAATAGACAGCAGTCAACTTCAGTGCTGTAATCAAGTGTCTTGCAGCTGTTTGCCACATTCTGTCTCTTTTGATTAATCTATTTCTGTGAATTTGACCCCAACCCACAGCACAGGAATTTTACATTCATCTGAAGAAGAGATGTGGGACCACAATACTGTAGGAAGTTAATGTGTGTTTTCTATGAGTGTTTGTTAAATAGAAAGGGGGGATTGAGAGTAGAAAACACTGTCTTTAATTTCACGTCTATCATTCTGCTGAAGTCAGTACGGACTGAGTGAAACCTACTGACATAATTTGTAAAGATCCCAGTGACCCCACTAGAACTATGGATCTGGTCCCAGTTAAACAATGTAATTGATTACAGCTTGGCAAAAACATGTGATTTTGGAAAACAGTATGCTCCTGACAGTTTATTCAGCTTTAATTCTCTATTGAAACATATTATGGCATTACATATAGTCATTTAAAGTAAAATTTGCCAAGTTACTCCAGTCTGACAGCATGGTTGAGGCCTGACTTATTTTACATAATGGCAGAAAAGACCTTGCTCCATTGCTGTATGGTCTAATATACAGTCTGCATACAGAGGACCTAATGGTCATGGCCCTAAGAAACAGTCTGGGAGCAGTTGCTCATCAGGTGAAAAATCTTAAGAGAATTTCCATTGACTTTTGTAAACTATTCATTCCCATGGCTCTAAATATGATCAGCTACCTAAACGTTTTCTCCTATATGTTTGTCATATATTATCACTATATATAGAAATCTGGAATTGTCTGAGATTAATGTATTAGCCTATGCAGAGCAGATTATGTTACCTGATAGTATGATCTGTAATCTCAAGTGTCAGGTGGCATAAAAAGCTCACTTCACTTGCTCTCTAAATTAGATTCAACACTGTAATGTCTCTGGAAGCTTGGTGAAGGTGTTTTTGGAATGGTTATTCTAAACTTATTATCCTAGAAATTAGGTTAAGTTACATGGAGAGCAAAAATATTCTCTACATTACTTTCTGAACTCACAGCGGATACAGCTGATTGACTGAAAAATTAATTGTTTAATGGGCTATAAAACTCTTAACGGATGTATGTTGCATAGTTTGATTTCTCCATGATTTGGTCCTTCTCTAGGTCTTAAACTTGCATGTTATTGATGACGACATTCCGGAGCTAAATGAGTATTTCCGTGTGACATTAGTCTCTGCAGTATCTGGAGATGGAAAACTAGGTTCAACTCCTACCAGTGGAGCAAGTATAGATCCAGAAAAGGAAACTACTGATATCAGCATTAAAGCCAGTGATCACCCATATGGTAACAATGTTGAAGATGATAACAGTCTTATTGCATATTTATGTATACTTCTAGCTCAAGAGGTAAAAATTTGCCAAGCTCAGATAGATGAGGAAGCAATGCCAAGTATTACACTTTATCTAACTTGAGATTAATTCATGATATTTAGACAAGAATGAAAGCCAAATTACTTACTCTTGAGAATACTACAAAAAAGGCATTAAAACTGCCTGGACCAAACACGTGGTCAAACAAAATTGCATGTTGTTGATTTTATGCCAGTTTTTGTGAAATGAGAATTCCTAATGGAGAGGGACATTTAAGCATGCTTATTATTATACCAATAAGTACCCATTATTATGACATATTTGGGTTCTTTTGGGAAGAGTTGAATTCATTCTTATGATATGTTTTTTTAAGACTGTCATGAATATCAGTGAGATAGGGAATGATACACAGCACATTCCTGGAAACAGCATGATTGAGTCCTAAAGGCATATTAATATTTTTTTTAAATTTCATAAACATTAAATATAGATATTTTAAATATTTTTGTTTCAATTTTTTATTATAATTTGAATTTGGTATGAGAAGCCATGTAAATAGTAATTTTTGTCTTTCAGGTCTACTGCAGTTTTCAGTGGGGCCACCTCCTCAACCCAGTGATGAAATGATTCTGCCAGCCTCTTCTGTGCCCCATATCACTGTTAAAGAAGAAGTTGGACACATTAGGTTATTGGTAGTTCGTGCACAAGGGCTTCTTGGAACAGTTATTATGGAATACAGGACAGTGCCACTTACAGCTTTCAGTCCTAAGGATTATCAGGTATGGCCATTGCCAAGGTGTGTAATTATTTTAGAGCTATTTGTCTTGGAAATAGCCATAGTTTGAATCTTTTATCTTAGCTGTGATAACTTTTCACAGAAACAGTTTGTTTTATATGGTGTTGTGATAGATAAATGCATAGTACTCACTGTAAAAATATAAATTGCTATGTGCCTTTTGCCTCCTTTCTGTGCAGCATCTTGTGTTTCCTAGGAAAAGCCTCTGAGTTTTATTTTGATATCTTTAAGAAAATTGTCAATGCAGCAAGAATGGAAGTACATCAGACTTTATATGAGCATACAGGTGCATGTACAGGTGAAGATATATTTGTATGCATTAGGATTTGTACATATTCAACAACATAGCTTATATGTATCTGTGTTTGCTTGTTAAACTGCTGATTGTGCAGAAAAATGTAGATAAATGAAGATGCTCGTAAGTCAGTGAATTTAGATTGCTATTTGTTACAACAAAGACTCAGCAGATTTTTTTAAAGCCAAAGTGAAGAAAAGTAGGTGTTTTGACAAAGTCAAAAAGAATTGAGGTTGAATTTCTTTTTTCATTTGGATGAAAACACTAAACTTGAACAAAAATGTGAAGACCTGTCATATTTCAGGCTGTTGGGGGCTCAATGGAATTTCAGCCTGGAGAAAGATACAAGTACATTACTGTTAACATCACTGACAATTCTATTCCTGAACTAGAAAAAACTTTTGAAGTGGAGCTGTTGAACCCAGAGGGAGGAGGTAAGGCACATACATTAATCCACTGGTTGTATTTTTGTGATCTTTACTCATCCCTTAAAATCTAACCTGGTGAACTATTTCCATGTTATTTCTAAAGACACACCCTCCACACAGCAGCAATTCTTTTTAGAAAAGAACTGTCTTTCAGATGTTTTGTTAATCACTGCTGTAAGCTACCAGATCTCAAAGAAAGTATATTACTACCATGCATTAGGTCATTAAAAGGCAATTTCTGCTTTTTAAATTACATAATTTCATAGTTGGTAGAGAAAATTAAAGTAATGTAAAAAAAAATTTCTTTTTTTTTTCTTTAAAGTTGCCAATATTTAATGTTTTAACAACCAAAGGTGTGCTTTTTATCTACCACTTGAGTGAAATTGGAGACATTCCAATAAACTGGTTTATAACTGATTCAACTGGATTATAGACTGAGAAAATTGTGGGTTTTGAGATGCTTGGAGAGTTTAGCTGAGTTGGAGAGCTAGCTAGAAGCTAGTGTAAATCCTGCTGTGAGATGTTAGTCTTACAACTGTTGGCAAGCATCAGTGCGCCTGCCGCATAAAATCACTTCTGCCTTACAGAATTTATTTCCATTGCAAAACATTTTTAAGGGAGATTTCAAGGCTGGTTGGAGGAAAAGAAGTAATTCAAAATATTGAGAGCCATAAAGCGTCTTTTTAACTGATACTATTTTTCTAAGCAATTCAGAATTGTAAATGCCTTCTGGAAAGTTAGATCATACTAACTTGAATGTCTGTGCTGCAACGTGGCACTATGGTGCTATGCTAGGATTCTTTTGATAAAAATTTCAGAGCTTTCATGCATGTGGAATTTTTAGTAAGTAGTTAAAGTTTAGTTAAAGTAGTAAGTTTAGTAAATGTACTTTTCTGTTTGAATTTTTTTGATTAGAAAACTTACAGCTAACTTCAGTAATTTACTAGAGGTAGATACCCTCTGAACATAATCTTTTTGAGCTTTCCAACACCATTGTAAGCACAAAACTTAGGGTAAAGACTCCATCAGTTAAGCTGTCATTTTTTTCAATTTTCTTACACCAGGTATTGATTTATGAGGAGATGCTAGAATAAGAGAGTTTGACAGGGTCTGGCTAATGCTTCCCTCTGCCCCTGCCCCATTTCTAATTTCTCCATTAGGATTGAGAAAGAGGGAACATAGAAGGAATGGAAAAAAAAAAAAGATAAAAGAAAGTTGTATGTGTTTTCTTGCCTTCTGACTTCCTTTTGCTGTTTCCAATGCACTAAAGTAAACAAGAGGTGGCCAATTCAATATTTTTTTCTGGCTTTTATTAGGAAGTCTGGATAGTTTTTGAAAATTGGTACTTTCCTAGAATACTTCTCTCTCTTTTTGTGTTGTCCAGAAATGTTTAAATTACTTTCTGCTTTCCCTTTATTTGTAAATGTATATATGTGTATATATCTGTATGTCTGTCATCTTAAAGTTGCTGAGCTCTTTAGAAATGATGGAAGTGGTAGTGGTGATGGAAACATGGATTTATTCCTTTCAAGTGTCCCTCAACATGGTAAGCTCTTCTGTTTTTTGATTAATCCTATATTTTATTTATAACTGTAATAGCTGTCATAATTACTATGCTTGATGCAACTTGGTGCAGCTTGTCACAATGTTTCTTTACATGCAGTTAGAGCTTATTAATTTAGATTTAACATAGAGTTTTGTCAAAAACCTTCTTTTCCATTTTAATATAGGGGTAATTTCACTAGCAGTCAGTGTTTAGTGTAAAGCAGAGAACAACAGGTTCTTATGTCATCAAAACTATATTGTTATAAAACACAACAATATAATAATTGCAGAATTAAAGTTTACAAATTTATCATTGTCTGAACATTGTCAAATTTTCCTGGGAGAAAAAAAGCAAAGGGACTTTTTAAATTGAGGGTAATTTTCAAACTACCTGATTGTATGCTTTGATACATTCTATGTATAATTTTGATCCCTTCATGGCAAAAATACTCTTAAAGGAAACTAAGTTCTGTTCGATTTTTAATGAAATAGTCTGATTGTTTTTCATTTTTCCTCTTTCTTCAAATTTCTATTTATGTCATGACATGCAGAACACAATGAAAATTTCATATTGAAAAAAAAATACCAAGTGAAAAAATAACATAGAATATATGGGAAAACCCTATGCATATAGGACTTCAAATTAAAACCTACAGATGCAAAAATGTGATATGAGCACCCATTATGCCAATAGAGTAATTTTTTTGTTTGTTTGTTTTGTTTTTATTTTATTTGACATTCTGTTTCCCTTTTACTTGTTTCCAGAAATGTTTTTTTTAAGTGCCAGACTCTTTTTCTCTCTGAGCAGCAAGTTATGTCACCTAAGACAATCTCTTTAGAAGTAGGATTTACTTGACTTGATGGTGGTTTTTTGTTGTTGTTTGTTTGTTTGTTTTGTTGGGGGTTTTTTGTCTTTCATTCCAGCTTATGTTAGGATGAGACCTGCATTCATCTCATCTTTCTGCTTACAGTGTGGTTTACTACATAGCTCCTCACTGTCCTAAATGCTGCTCCATTTTCATTCATTAAACCTGTAATTTTATTTTGGTTCCTCCCTTAAAATAATATTTGTTTTTGTTGCATAGTTCCATAGAAGGACTGACAGACTGGCTTACTGAAAGTCAGTTCCTATTCCATACAGTTATCATGCATCTAAAAAAAGAAAAAACCAAAGACAAACAGCATGGATACTTCAGTTATACTCTCTTTCGTACTTTTATAGCATATTTCTTTAGCTGTTTTCTTTTATGTAAGAAAACATGCTAGATAAAAATAATCCTTTTTGGAACTTGCATTTAACAGCTAGCTTGGGAATTGCATCCCACATCCTTGTGACTATTGAGGCTTCTGATGATGCTCATGGTGTGTTTGAGTTCAGTGCTGAGTCCCTCTTGGTGAATGGAACTGAGCCCGAAGATGGAGATAGCAATGTTGTGCTGCAGGTTAGAAAGCTTTGAGTCTTATATTGCTGCATTGTACTCTTCTATCTGTATTTACTGGTGTTCTATGATGCTTTTATCATTAGTCTGTGGGGTTTGTAACAACTTTGTCATGAACATTTCTTTTTCCAGTCATGCAGTGTTTGCTAATGTATATTATTCAGCTTGTAACTAAAATAATAATATCCAAAAACTTTAAATCTTCTACTTGTTTAGAATCAAGGGACTACTATCTCAAAATAACTGTTGATAATACAAGTTCAGCAGAGCTAAGATAATAAAAACTGCATGTTTTTAAAACACAGACATATCTTTAACTCATCATGTTTTTGTCTTTGCTTAATTGCATTTCACACTTCTATGTTTTTCTTTCTCATAGAACAAAAATATGTACATCTTTATATGTTTTACTTAGGTTGTGAGAACTCACGGAGCCTTATCTCAGGTGACATTGTATTGGATCATAATCTGCGATTTTACCAATGACCTGATCTCTACAGATGGGAGTGTAACATTTGATGTTGGCCAAGCAAGAACAAATATTACAATACAGGTTTCTCCTGATGATGTTCCTGAATTGGATAAGATATTTTCAGTTTTGATCATCAATGTCTCCCATGGTCGTCTTGGTTATCATACTAATGCAACATTAACTATTTTAGCAAATGATGATCCATACGGAGTCTTCATCTTTTCTGAGCAAAACAGACCAATAAAAGTTGACGAAGAAACAAAAAATGTCTCTCTGACAGTTATAAGATGTGGTGGTCTCCTTGGTACAGTAATGGTGAAATACAGAACTATTGGTGATGAGGAAAAGTCGCCCTTTCTTCCACATGATGTTGTCAGAGCAATAGAGGGAAAAGACTATATACCCATTACAGGTTATGTGATCTTCTCAACCAATGAAAGCGAGGCCACAATATCCTTGCCTATTTTGGATGATGATGATCCAGAGAGGTCAGAATCTGTTTTTGTTGAGCTAAGCAGTATTGCTTTGATCAAGAAAGTTCAGGATCGGCCAAGTAAGTGTCTTACATAAAACCTATAATTTAACTATCAAGATGAAAATTTATATGTAACAGGAGAAAATGCAGCAAGATAAATGAAAGACTCTTTACCTCTACCAAACTCTATATAGTTAAGATATCTCTGAGTTACCTGACTTGTGCCTGTTGGCATTTATTTCCTTTGGCACAGTATTTTATTGGAAATGCATGAGTATTTATTTATCCCTTTTGCATTGTCTTATCCAAGGTCTTTCAGGCCAAATATGTCACAGTTTTTGGTTTTGCAGTAATATCTGCTCATTTAGCACTGTTTCTGAAAGTTCACTAGTAGGAAATAATTAAGCTAGTTTCTCATATTAAAATACAAAAAAGTTATTAAAAAAAAGGGATGTAGAATTAGTGACATGCTGCTTTCTTAGTGTTGACAATTTTTACTTCATTTCTCATTCAGATAAATTCATGTCATTACAGCCTGATTTGTGCTTCAAAGATTCAAGGCATATTTAATTGCTGGCCTTACCCCCAGCTTAAGGGGTAACTTCAAATATAATTCTACTTGGAGTTGAAATCTTACTTATATTTCATCATATCAAGAGTAAAACTGAAATTATTCTGAACTGTATTGATCTTACTATGAGCCTTATGGATAAATAAATAGATATATAGATAAATTCACAGTACCTCATTTTTTAAAAAAAATATTCCTTGTGTGCTCCACAGTATGGTAGAATAATGTTACTAAAAATTCAGATTTTCTGCCAGAATGTAATTCAAACACATGTATTTTGATATGGTTTGTAGTTATGCTTTGTCCAATTGTAAAAAAAAGATAATTTTCATGAAAACAGAGACAGCCAAACTCACATGTATGCCTATGAACTCTATAGCCATGAACAGTAAGCATTTCAGGCACCCCTCACTAAGTTTTCTTTATATTTCAGTTATAAATTCTCCTCGACTTGGCTTAGTGGGTGAGACAATAGCTCATGTGATTATCAATGCCAATGATGATGCTTTTGGAACACTTCAGCTTTCAGCTTCAGCTGTGCGTGTTGCTGAAAATTATGTTGGACCAATCATTAATGTGACCAGAACTGGGGGAATATTTTCAGATGTTTCTGTGAAATTTAAAGCTATGCCAATAACTGCAACAGCTGGTAAGAAAGCAAAATAGCAGAAGTATGCAGTCTGTGTTAAAGCTGAAACACACAAGTGTTATATATTTAACACTGGTTTTAATATACAGTTATATATATATTTATTCAAATATATAAACAGTTTAATATATATTCAAACCTATTTTATAACAAGTATGAAATATAAAGTAGTAAGGTATTGATTGTGCTTAGCAAATATGAATCCAACACCTAGGGGAAAGTTTACACAACATCACTGGATAATCTAAAAGTGAAATGAGGGAAGGAATTGGGGTGTTTGTTTACTTAGTAGCACACCACAACTTAAATGCCTCTTCCCACCCCCACCCCTGAAATACCATAGCAGTATTATGTAATAATGATTTAGTCCCATGTACATATTTAAATCCATCATGTACTGCTTAGTTGAGCTTATTGAAGAGGAAGTGAGAGCTGGGGACTCAGATGTAAAACAAACAGGGAAAAATCAATCAAAACCCAAGGAGACTTGTACTTCTGAAAATGGAATGTAAACTTCTACAGTTAGTCCCTGCTGTAGAGAAGGTACATAAAGAAAGGAGAAAAATTATGAAGTCTGCAGGATCAAAACCACTTAGGCAGTTATAAATTGAGTGCACTGTATTTCAGCTATGTCCAAATTGAATAGGTGGATGGTGCATGCTCTGAGGACTTTTAATTTTTATGTAACAGATTGTTATAAATTAAATGTGTAGCTAGCTTTATATCAGAGTATGCTTTCAATTAGTTTCTGAAGCAGAGCTGTGATCTAATGTATCACAGATGTTCCTGTGATACAGGAACAGTTCCTAGACAGTTGAGACAAAGTTGAGACAAGTTTGCCTAAAATGAGGTTGACACACAAAATATGCCCTTTACTGAAATCTACCTTGACAAGGTGCTTCTGTTCACTTTTATCTATTTGAAAGATGGACAGCAATTATAAATCAAAGACAGAAACATCTTGGTAGTGTGGCCTTGTAAACAGCAGACACTAATGGACCTTTTGTAACTACCTCTTGGTCTAGCAGTGCTAATCTGTTTTGGTCAAACCAAGTTTTGCTTTGATCCATCCAGACATCTAAAAGGCAATGGAAAGTAAAAAAAAAAAAAAAGCAAACAAACCTTTTGTTGTGTGTGGGTCTAAAGATAAAGGAAAAGATCCCATAAAAACACAGAGGAATGCATGTATAAGCAAAGAGAAGATGGGTATTACTGATAATGTTCACCACACTGAACCATAAATCATTGATGTTATCTATGTTTTTTTTGCTTTGGGCATTTTCATCTACAAATCTAGGTGAGGACTACAGTGTAGCTTCATCAGATGTTGTCTTACTAGAAGGGGAAACAAGTAAAGCTGTGCCAATTTATATAATTAATGACATCAATCCTGAAGTTGAGGAGTCATTCTATGTTCCGCTGCTGAACAAAACAACAGGAGGAGCCTTACTTGGATCTTTGACGAGGGCAATCATAACTATTGAGGCTTCTGATGACCCATTTGGATCCTTTGGTAAAGGAGTACATATTTTCTTTCTTCTGCTAACATTTTTTTCTGGGGATTTGTGGGGGAGCTGCTACTTGGCAACTGGGTAAAAACATTCAGAAGCAGAAGTGTGGGTGTAGAGAGTAAAGGAAAAGATAAGATAAACTGAATTAAAGATAAGATAAACTGAATTAAAACATATAATAAAGGAGTAATGGCCTTAATACAACAAAAGGCCTTAATATAACAAAAGGATTGAGCCTCTTGGAGGCTCTGATCCATGGCACCAAGCAGTAGAACAAGAGGCAACAGACAGAAACTGATGCCCAGGAAGTTCACCTGAATGTGAGGAAGACCTTCTTTACTGTGCAGGTGATGGTGCATGTTGAACAGGTTCCCCAGAGAGGTTGTGGAGTCTCCTTCAGTGGAAACGTCCAGGAACTGTCTGGACACACTCCTGTGCCATGTGCTCTGGGATGACCCTACTTGAGCAGGGAGCTTGAACCCGATGAACTACAGTGGTCCCTTCCAATCTGACCCATTCTGTGATTTCTACTTAACGTGTTCCAAGTTAAATAGTTTTGATTTATTTCATAGTCTAAGACCTTAGAAACAGTTCATGGTTAGCCTCAAAGAATGGGGAATAGACTTTTTGGATGAGGGCTTAATTTTCATGCTAATTTTCTCTGTAGATGAAAATATGAGAATTGAAAGTTTGCTTTTAGGTTTAAACCTGATTAAAAGGGATTTACCTGTGCAAGTAAATGCAATCAAGTAAAATAAAACTCTGTACTTTAGGAACTGATATATTTACTTTTGGTTTTATTGTTAATGCACTACATCTCCCTATGGCGTACATCAGTTTTTCAGAATACCGAATTCACTGTGGAGGAGCCTGAATTTGGATCAGTAACCATAAATCTGCCAATAATCCGCAATGCTGGGACACTGGGTAATGTTACTGTTCAGTGGGCAGCTACCATTAATGGACATCCTGCTGCTGATGACTTGCAAGTTGCCATGGGTAATATTACTTTTGCCGCTGGGGAAGCCATTCAGATGTTGCTGTTGGAAATCCTGGCTGATGATGTTCCAGAAGTAGCAGAAGTAAGTAGAGCAGTTATGCCTCTCTTGAACAGTACTAGAGTTTTAACTTGTATAAGAAATGTGTGCAGATCAAAACAAGAAATGTTACGGCAGGAAGCTGCAAAAAGTTCTGATTTTATTTTGCTTGTGATTATTTTTAGAAATGGCAAAAATTGTTTAGCTGCCTTATTTGTTTTTCTTTTTTTTTCTTTTTGAGATTGTCCATGTAGAATTAACTCAGGCCTCCAACGGTGGTGCTATCGGGTTAGATAGCATGGCAAATATTGTTATACCTGCCAATGATAATCCTTATGGCACAGTATTCTTTCATCAATCCTCATATCGAATTCAGGAGCCACTAGAAAGAAATTTACTTGCAAATATATCAGTCAGGAGAAGGTCTGTATAATATTGACTGATTTTGAATCTCTTTTTTTTTTGTTGTTTTTGTTGTTTTGGTTTGGTTTGTTTTTTTGTTGGGTTTTTTTTAAATATAATTTTAAATGTCATGCCCTTGTATAAGTACTTGCATCAATTTCCTTATCTGCCAACTCTTTTTTCATATACATTGATTTTGAACTACGTCTGCTTGTTAGAAATGTACATAAAGTACTTAAATGTAGTATACATTTGTGGTATGAATTCAGTGTACACTGTGTACTGTTAAATTGTCAAGCCATTTAAAGCTGCAAACCAGCCTGCTCCTGTGATGTGAACTGCAGGACAAAGCGTATCAAATGTTGTTTGATGTAAAACAAAACTAAAAGGAGAACAAAATGAAAAGGAGAACGAAAAGGTTTTGCACATGAAGTATATGACACCTCGGAGGAATGATGACAATGCTAGACAGCAGAGGCTTTTTCTTCCTTGACAATCCTAGAAAGACTAAGTTAATTCCCAGAAACAAATGTTTGCAAACATGCACACTTAGCAGACTGCTATCCAAGCTATAAACAATCAAACCTGCTCTCCAAAAAAATGAATTACTCAGTTATTCTGGTATTAGCTTCAAGGGAAGTCACTTTAATCAGCTGTTTGTAACTTTTCAGCAATTCAGAAGGGGTTAGTTAATTTTGTTCATTTTTATTCTTAACCCAGTAACATATAGAATATTAGACATGTTTTACCAGCTAACATAACATTTTTATTTTAATGTCTTTTAGTGGGGGAAGGTTCGGTCAGCTGCAAATATTTTACAGCACTTCTGAGATTGACATCGTAGCTCTTGCCATTGAGCAAGGTGAGGATATACTGGCCTATTATGAGTCTCCTGTACAAGGAATTCCTGACCAGCCATCCAAGACCAGAGTGAATGTGTCAGCAGCAAGTGATCCACTGCATGCCTGTGCAACTCAGTGCCTAAAAGAAAAAGCATGTTCAGCCTTTATATTTTCCAGTGCCTCTGAGATTCCACTCTGCCTTTGGCTGACAACAGAGATCAGCCTATTAACTAATATGTCAGGATTGTGGACCTACAAGAAAAACATCAGCAGTACATCTACTCTGTTTAGCACACAAGCCATTGCTGGAAGTGACTATGAATCTATCACAAGACAGTGGGCCATCATGCAGGAAGGGGAAGAGTTTGCAAATCTCACAGTTACCATACTCCCTGACAGCCTGCCAGAGCTGGATGAAAAATTCGCTATATCCCTGTTGAAGGTTGAACTAATGAATATCTCAGCCAACTTAAAAAATCAACCAACTATCGGACAGCCAAATACTTCCACAGTTATCATAATGATGAATGGGGATGCCTTTGGAGTATTTAAGATCTACAGTGTAAGTCCCAATGCAACAGAGAAAGGTCTGTATATTGAAGTAGAAGAACGCCCTCAGGCCAATGTGCAGCTAATGATACATAGGACAGAAGGCAGCCTGGGACAGGTGGCAGTGGAATGGTGTGTTGTTGGTGGAACTGCTACCCCAGACTTGGATTTTGTCGGAGTTGGTGAGATTCTGGTGTTTGCTGAAGGTGAGGCAAGGTTTTGCACTAGCTTCTCTTGTTTAAAACTAAAGAAAACACAAAACAAACACACACACAGAGACTGAAAAAAAAAAAAAGAATGAAAAGTATAAATATTAAAGTATTTTTTAAGAAATATTGCAGTGTGAATGATAAAAGTAACATTTTTACTAAATAACTAAGGAATAATGTTGCTGAAATAGTTGTGGTATCAAAGATAATGAAAATGAGAATCAGGCCTAATTGCTCTTTTGTTTATCTTCAGTCAATACAGTACTAATTTTTGATGAAAGATCTTTTTCGATTCTGAGGTTGTATTGATTTTGTAACAGAACAGAATATTTTAAAAATTTCAAAGAAGAAAAGTCTATGGCAGGCATTATTTGAGCACTGTGCAAGATGAAAAATGAATTTTATATTTTTAAAGTCTGAGATGATTGAACAGTTGTTTTGAAAACAATTTATGGGAGTGTAGTGAAGATTCTAGTGTTCATTTAACTTGCTAAATCATCTGAACTCAAATGAAGGGTTTCCAGGAATGATTTGGAATCTAACATGTAATTATATTAGTGTTTATGAGTTTACAAAATTTATTTTCAAAATACTTTGAAAGGCAATATAACAAAAAATATGTGTATCTGGTAAACTGATACAATTATGAGTATAGGTTATGCACATGCCTTGACCAACAGGATTATGTTGCAAATTGTAATGTATTATAGAGACTGGTAATTGATTTTGTTTGCTGCTTACATTGTCATTCTTTGATATTCCAGAAGACAGGTAACTAATACAATGATAGCCCACTTTATGCATTTCCTGACCCAGTAAATATATAGTCAAATTTCATGTACTTGTGTCTGTATGTGGTTCATCAGAAAATGTATTTACTTGGTAATTCTTTTTACAAGAATTATATTCCCCTTTTCTAATTAAAATTTGAAAGCTGGAGGACTTATAAAGCAAATAAGAATTCTAGGCATTCAGAAATTATGTTAACATTATTAATTTCTACATGGTATATTTAATAATTTGTTAATTACATTGCCTAATATAGCTTTTTGTTAGTAATTGAATAAATTTTCATAATGACATTCAATAACTTCTAGACAGATAAATAACTAAAGATTCTTCATGTCCTTTTCTATATTAGTTAATTATTTACTACTAGAATAGATGATTACATCTTTTTAAAAGGTGATTTTCATGTGAACATGTAAGGATGCATATGTTCTTCTACTTGCAGGTGAAACTAAAAAGATGGTCACACTGACCATTTTAGATGATCCAGAGCCAGAGGATAATGAAAGCATCATAATCAGCCTGGTGCATACTGAAGGAGGGAGTAGGATTCTGCCCAGTTTTGACACTGTCACAGTGGTTATCCTGGCAAGTGACAATGTGGCAGGAATCATTAGCTTCCAGACAGATGGAAGGTCTGTTATTGGTTGTGAAGGTGGGTTCTGTGTGTTGGCCACACTCAGTTTAACATGACCTTCCATCTTTGTGCTTTCTGTTGATAATGATTCAGTGATTATTTCACTGTTCAGAGAATGCCAGCAAAGAATAACCACATACTTAGCACACATTTATTTATATTTTAAGTCTTGCAAACATAGCATTTAAAGGAAATCTGTGGAAAAGATGAATAGACCATTTCCAAAACCATTTTATATTTCATCATCTGTTCTTTTCCTTTCTTTTTCTGAAGGTTGTGCCTTGCTTCTATTGGTGTTGCATTTCTAAGCTCCTTTTAGCATTTCTCATTCATTTATGCCATATTCCAGAACTGTATATAACACCCATCATATACACCAATTACTAATCTTAAAATTAATTTTAAATCATCTGGAAAATATTCCTACAGGAAAAAAAAATAGAAAAAAATCTTCCATCTTCTAAAGTTTCTCTTTATATTTTTTATGGTGGATCATTTTAGGAGTGTGACCATCTTGATGTCATCACTTAGTCATGACTTTTGAGAGCGATAAGAATTTGATATCTAGTGTCTACCAGTGGTTTAAGAGAGCATGTTGCATGTTTTACCTAGGGTTTGGTACAGTTCTGCATAGGACAGTAATAATACAAATGGTGACTGCTTTTGTTAGCCTTCGCTGGAATCGCAGTGTATTGCAGTTTCAAATTTACTGATGTGTAAACTGATGGGTAGAGAAAACTAACAGGACAGAAATTTGCTGTCCAGGAATATGTGCACTGAATTTTCTGTTGGAAGAAAAAGTCTATCTCAAAAGAACATGGTCTGTTTTTTTCCCATAATGAAAGGACACCATAAGCTTTTGGGTTTTATTTAGGTACAGTTTGTGTTCATTCTAGTGTGCCCAATTTCCATCCTTTATTACTCTGCATTAGCGGTTCTGATCTGCCTGACAAGCCAGCTGCAGTCTGGCAGTCTAAGAACAGTTGTTAATGAGCCCAAAAAATTAATACAAACCATCTCATTCCCCAAGGTTACGAAGACGTTATATACTTTCCACTGATTAAATATTATTCATAGCATGCTGAAGCTGAAAGCTTTATTTGGAGCTGAAATACTCTGCTATGTAGAGCACACATATAGTGCTATAACTGATTCCAATTCCTTTAGTGTGTGAAAAATAATGCATTGCATTATAGCAAGAAAAAACAGCCAAACTGTTTCGCTTGGATAAAAAAAGGGGATGAGCTAAGGCCTTCCTATGATTTCAGTGGTTTTATTTCACTTTCATTATCAAGTTTTTTATTATGAAAGCAAACATTATCAGACATAAATCCAAATAGTGTTACCTTTTCTATTTATTGTACTATTGAACAGTTTCTGTTAAGCAACTCAATATTATTTTCAAGCTGTGCGTATTATTATTCCTGTGGGGAGGAAAGAGTTGAAAAAATGAAGATTGGTGAGGAAAGAGAAAAATAAGTTTGGTTTAGAATTTTTTTTCGCTTAAAGACCAACCCTGCAGGTGGGAGATGTTAGAAAATAATGAGTGTGAGAAAATTCAGGTATTTGTGTTTGCTCTGGATTGTTGGCTGTCAACTGAAGAGGAATGGAATTTTCTCACAAAAGATAACAGGATGTTGTTAAAGACTTAAAAACTTTTCCCACAGACTTAGATCTCTTTGTAAAGGGGAAAGGGAGTTAAGAAGGCTGGTGAAACACAGCCTGGTGAAGGATTTGTGCATGGTCCAGGCCTTTTGATATGTAACATAGCTCTCAGGCCTGGGCAGTTTTAGCCCTGCTAATATGGAATAAACTTAACAGTGTATATGTCTCTGCTTTAAGAGTTAAATAATGGAATAAATCTTTTCTTCACACTTCAGCTGTGGGTCATGGCTGTCTTGGTGTTACCTGCATATTCAGTTCACAAAATCACCATATTGAGGGCAAGGGCAGCATTTAAGTATAGGCAGAACATGCAACAGTTGTATGGCTATGGCTGAATTAGATGAAAACACACTGCAACAGCTTGAAATAAGGAACAAGAGAAGAATGGATGAGGTCCCCTTCTTCTTCTTGATAAAAGCAGAAATCTAAAGAAAGATTTAAAATGGTAAAATATTACTTTAAAAAAAGACAAAATAGTGAAATTAACCTAATAATACTTTCAATCTTCAGAACTCAATTTGTATTTGTGTTTGTATTTCTTACTGGACAGGAATAACAAATATTTTGGTAAAGCTGGCTGAGCTTTACATGGGTCAGTAACTGGCTGCTGGAGGGTCTTTAAATTGTGATGAATTGTACTTCAGGTTTCCATCTTTGTGCTTGGATTACAGTGTATCAGGATTCTGCATCATAAAGTGTTTTCCAGCCTTCAGTGAAAATTTGTTGTATTATATAATGTTGCATTGAAATAACCTTCATCTTAATTGTGTGTTCTGTGATGATAGTAAATTATTATTCTGTCAAATATTTATTTGTTTGCAATGGACGTGCAGAATTCTCAAATGGGATAGAACAGATTTCAGGGCAGTGTTAAATGATGTGACAGATTAGCCTGTAAACTGTCAGTCTGTCTTCAGATATCTGACAGTAGAAGCAGAATTCTTACGATGTCAATGAATTTTGAATTCCTTTGTTCTCTTAGAACTAGTGTAGGACAACTTAAAACAAGGCTTAACTGAAGTTTGAAATGGTGAGACTGATAACATACTAATTCTACGTATTGGAAAATTGGTGGATACAATTTTCATATTAATTCTTCACAATTTTTTTTTTCAGTTTATTATATTAAGGTCTTTTTAAGTTTGTTCATATCTCTCTCATTGGTAGCCAATATATTGGCATTTCTCAAATATTTCCTTACCAATCAGGGAACACATCCAGAAAGTGATTAATTGTTTTCTGCCAGTTTTAGATATACAATACTGTCCTGCAATATAATATGCTAAAATAACCAGATAAGCATCCCAGTTTGGTGTTCTTTAAGTTACACAGTCAGTGAGAGTAGCTGTGCTGCTCAATTCTGTTTGCCATGGACTATGAACATAACAACCTAACACCACATCTGCTTTCCCTTTCACAGATACAGCTTAGTGTTTGTCAGTAGGGTGGCTTTTAAGTGTGTACATAACACATGGAATTAGTCCCAGTTTCACAAGAGCAAAAAAAATTCAGTTCAATTTATAGCAATACTAAGAAAGTAATTTTCAGTCAGTTGAGGATGGACTTAAGTTTACATTATTATTTCCAAGCACCTCAAGATTATAAATTTCTGCATATTCATGTCCTTGAAAACTAATTCCACACTGTATATGCTGGAAAACTTCCATTCTGTGAACTGGAAAAATGCTGTTGACATACAGATGGAATACACTTATGTATTATAAATAAACATCTGTCCTCTAATGTGAATGTATTGCATAATTTTACTAATGCTACCTGCTGATCTATTTCATATTAATACAATACATTAATTTTACATACCCATATTTAAAATATTTAATGTTACATCAAATATTTATTTTGTATAAATGTATATAGATATTTAATATGTCATAATTATATAAATTTTCTTAGTTTTTCAAAGCTTTCTAAAGAGTTTACTCTTTAAGTGACCGTTTGGTTAAATATTATAAATGTGGAAAAGATACTATAATTACTTCTTATAGATGCATATTGTCATTTGATACTTATTATCTCTGAAATTATAATCAATTATTAAAAATTAATTTTAAATTATGAAACATCAATGTTTTGTTTCTAAATACTGTCCTTTTAAAATTATGAATTTTTATTCTTCTTCTGGATGTTTTCTAACACTGATAACATTTGTAAATTCAAAGTCACATAAGTGGAACTCGCAGGTAACTACAAGCATTTTTCTGCATGCACTATGTAAAGTCACAAGGCAGTGCAGATATTAGGAACGTGTATATTCCTTGCCAGTTAGCTGCTGTAGAAAACTCTGTGTTAAAGCTGTGTAGACAACATTTATTCAGTGTGTAGTTGACAAACAGATACTGCTCTTCTTTTTGTGCATGTTTTGACAGCAGTTATGCATATGTACCAGGTTCCTTTATATTTTGATAATTCTTTCCAAGCATTAACTAAATTCAGAAAAACCCAGGAGGAAAGAGTTTAGATTTGTGGGGGTTTTGCTTCAATATTAAAAATGAGGGTGTTACGTAACTACTGGAAGCTCACTATTAAAAATATTAAGGTTTTCCAAAAAAAATACTTCAACTGTGGTTCATATTTTTGGGTTTTCATTTTAATAGTTGAATTGTAGAAGAGGAAAGCCCAAAATCTTGTGGTTTGTCCTTTGTTCCTAGGAGAACAATTGCAATTCCATATTGTAAGAACGGCCCCAGGACTGGGAAACGTTACTGTTGAGTGGAAGATAGTTGGACATAACGTACAACAAAATTTTGAATACTATTCTGGAATACTCTTTTTTCCTGAGGTAAGTCCATAAGCAAATCTAATGGCTACAAGAGAGTATTGTAATTTGAAGTGAGCTGAGGAAACAAGTATGCTTTTATAGCAGTCTTCTTTCTCTTGATGTGATTAATCTGCAGGGATATATAGTTTTATAGATATATAGATCTATTATAGTTTTCAATATTTTAACTTGACATTTCTTAAAAGTATTGTTTAAAATACATATGATAGAGTGGCATTACTTGTATTCTATACACTAACGACTAATCAGTTTATCAATAAAATTTATAGGGGATATTGAATACAACATTGTATGTTCACTTGCTGGATGACCATATTCCAGAAGAAAAAGAAGTATACCGGATCATCCTATACAACATCAAAACAGAAGGTAATGCAGAACTACAGCCTGCTATATCTGCTATATCTAAAATTGCCATTTAGTAGTGTAATATTTTTGTGTGTATTAATCCATTTTGGAAGTGTAGGACTAAGAATATTGAAAATGTTGCAAATTATGCAAAATTTATTCACATTTTACTGAAACAGGCTTGATACTTCTGTGTATATAAGTATATATATCATACAGGTGTAATTAAATAAATGGATATTTTTATCTTTGTAAAAAATCTTGTCTATCAAGCTTTCTGATCTGCCCCTGAATTAGAGGAGGTCAGAATATTTTACTCTTTTATTGAAATTATAATGACAAAAGAAGCATGAAACCACATCCCTTCTGAAATACCCTTTGTTAAACAGGAGTTAGTGTCTAAACACCAAACTAACTTGGCATGGGTGGTGTTGCTGATAGGTGCCTTGCCAACTTGCCTTAATAATTTGTTTACTCTTGTAATCCTTCAGGATAAGTATAAATTAATACAGTTATTCATCAAGGCAACACCTGTAGTGATTTCTTAATGGAATGATTGAGAAGTTGAATATAATTTTAACTTTTGTAATGAATTCCTGGAAGAACTTTCTCTTTTATTTTACAATAGAAGTAGTTTAGAAAAGTTAACATTTAACACTGTCTCTTTCGATTATCTTGTTTCTTAATACAGTCTTGAACTCTACACTTATTACACATACAATTCTTGTTGTGATTGAATGTTCCTGTGTTTTCTATAGAATGCAATTACGTATACATTCCACACCAACTTCACTGAGCATGCCATGTGTTTGGTTTGATTTCATTTGCGGTGTTACTGCCTGTCATTTGTACATAGTAATAGCAGTAATGGAAGACAAAACTTTATTTACCTAGCAATTTATTAACTGCAGTCCATTGATTCTTTTGCAGGTGTTTCTCCTTCTGGTGCTGCTGTTTTGGACAGTCAAGGATATGAAGCTGTTCTGACAGTAGAAGCTAGTGATGAACCACATGGAGTACTGAATTTTGCTTCTCCATCCAGGGTAGTTTTACTTCCAGAGGAAAACAAAACAGTTCAGCTTTTTATTAACAGAGAATTTGGATCTCTAGGTTTGTATAACATCTCCAAGAGAATTTAAATTTTGTTTTCAAAATCATTAGACAAATGAAAACCATGACAGGGAGGCTGGAAATTCTGGAAAATCTTGGGTACAATTGATATTTTCAGAACTTCTAGGCCCCTTACTGCAGGCTTGGAAACTAAGTTTTTGTTAAAAGTGAAGCTATAGCATTTAATTCCATAGCAAGGGGTCTGGGAGCTGTGGCATAGCTAGTTGACTGTTACGGTTGTACTTTTATGTCTAATAAATCTGTCTTGAAGTGTTAGTCTGTCCAGAAGAAATAAAAAACATGAGAAAAGGATCTTGTATGGAATTATCATTCCCACAGTATCTCCTCTATAAACTTCCAGAATCTGACAGTTTAGGAATATCCCATGGAAAAATTTGCCTCTGAATTCAGTTTATGCCTCCTCTAAGAATTCTGTATCTCTTTTTGGTTCAGTTTGTCCTTTCAAAATGAAATTAAGTGGTACTAACTTCAGTAATATATTGTGTGCCAAAATATTTTCTTGTGTTTGTTTCCTGAGTATTTTTACTTTCATTGAGAGATAACATGCATAGTCAAGTTCTCTTTAAATTTTTAGACTATAGTTAGACCTCAGTGGTAATTTCTCTTAGTTTCTTTTATCTACTTTGAGGTGAAGTGATCAGCTGAAACAAGCATTCAAGATCTGGACACACTACAAATCTGAAGAGGAATTTTAATGACATTTCTGTGTTTCCCATTTCTTTTTTAATGTCAATCAGTATTTAAATTACCTTTCAGACACTACTTAGGAAACAATTTATTCTAAGTATCCATTGTAAATGTAAAATCTCTCAGTTGAACTCCATCATTATTTATTATAACTAAGTTTCTTTTATACCTGATGTTTTATTTCGTACAGACTAGCTTTGAATTTCATTTGTCATTTTATCTCCAGGATCACTCTCTTTAAATTTACAGCTTGACTTACTCTGGCAGATTAGTGAGATGTGGCTTTATTATTAAAAAAATGTCTAGCTTTTCCTTTAGTAAAATTTATCAGTGTGTCCCCTAATTTTTATTCTCTATCAACATCTATGTCAGTCTTTCTGGGAAGGAAACTACATTTAGCACTGTCCTTAGAGCCTTTTGTAGAAATCGGTCATTCCTGAAACGCTCTATTTCCCTTGACACCAAACCTGGTATTAATAATACATTAGATATCCCAGGAATGTAATGTAATATTTGCACTCCACAGCACCTCAAATATATGATTACATTGGTTCCTAATGCTTTCTGAGTCCTGTGGTGTTGGACAAATCATTAAAGTCTGGACTGAAAGAAATAAGTCCCATTGGCTCCAGATTAATGTTTTAATCCTTCTGGTTTGCAGTTACGCTTTTCATTTTATCAATGAGCATTTAATCTCTTTTCTTTGTCTATTCTAGTGAGCATTGCATAAGAATTGAAAAAAGTGGATATTTTTGGTCACATTTTAAACAGGTGCTATCAATATTACATATGCCACAGTTCAAGGATTGGTCTCCTTAAGTAATCAGACAGAGGGGACCTTGGCTGAACCAGGAGCTGATTATGTAGCTGTTTCTGACTCAGTGATTTTGGAAGAAGGAGAAACACCCCCTGCCATAAATGTAACTATTCTAGAGGTAAACTTTATATCCTTTCACTCTATACTTATCTGTATGACAACTGAAAAGGAATATTGGGGGACCTGAAGCTTGCAAGCTATATTACTTGAAGCTATCGATTTTATTTTAAGTTAGAAAGACTGGTTTTGTCTTTAATGATAAAAACACAGAGGACACATAATAACAGAAAACAGTGCTACTTACAGTTAAATGAAATTTAACTCTCTCATTAATAATTTATTTTCTGATATTCAGACCAGTGTAAATCATTGCTACAGGCTCTTACTTTATCACTGGTTGCTATTTGCGCCTTTAAAATTGAGCAGAAATTTATTCGCATCTAGTTCAGTGTCACCACAGTCTTTTCCATTAAATACAATGTCTTGCTTCATAATTCATTCAAGATAAAACATTTTTTATAAAAGTGTTGAGGAAAATGGAAACATAAATTAATTCTAGTGTTGCTATAAGGTTTGAGGCTTCTAGTGTGTGGCTTTTTAGCAAATTCTGTGACTGTTTCTTAAGAAAATGAAAAGAGGATATACTGGATTTGTGTTTTGTAGGATGATGTACCAGAAGTGCAAGAATTCTTCTTGGTTAATTTAACTTCAGTGGAACTTATCATGAACCATTCAACTTCTTCCCTACCTAGGCTGGGTAAAACAACTTACAAACAATTAAGTTTAATTTTATTTTTATATAAATTGAATGCACATTATATTACTCTGGCGTATCATTATTCCACTTGCCACTTCCCAACTAGGGTGTTCTGCAACACTGTAGAACATCAAACATAGTCATTATTACTCTGGCTTCTTACTTTTTAAAGCCCTGTAAAAATTATAAGACAATTTTCATAGAGGAGTTATTTAGTAATTACCAGTTGGAGAACACAGTTACCTCAAAAGTTGCATTGGCAATGTATGTTAATGTGATTTTATTTCCAAGTACATGATGGAAACAAGTATGTACAAAGAATTCAAGTAGTTCCTTTGCTCACTCTTTTAAAAGTGTCTTTTTATTATTCTTCATCAGATTTACTTTTAGGAGTCATGATCTACTGTATTCCTACTCTTCCACAGAACTTCATTTATTGTTTGCTTACTTAGGTCCTCATTCTGCTTCTGAACTCAGCAGCATAGCTGCCATTGTCTTTAAAGACAGTTGGGTTATCCTGTGGCACCAGTTGCTAATTATGCTGATTATTTCTAACATCTTCTATGACTCTTTTTCCCTTTCTTTGCACGCGTATTGAAGTGACAGAGTTAATTCGTTACAGACTGAAAGGTAACTTGCAAGCCTGATTGACGATGTGTAGACACTGAGCTATGATTACTTGAGTTTAAAATTTAAAACATAAAAAGAGTAACATTAAAGTATGAAGGATTTTCTGAGTTAAATTGTTCTGAGTGCAGTATAGTCTTACCTTCTGCCATAAGGGGTTAGCAGTCTGAATCATGACCATTTGACGCTGATATATTTAGGATGATCAGATAATAGCTTTAATCTATGAGGCAAAAATTTTTCCTCATTATAAAATGTCACAATTAATTCTGTTATCAGACTATTTTCTAATCTTGTTTTCCCTTTTGTGTATTTTCTTTGGTATGATTGAGGATTCAAATCCTTGTCAGTGCAGTGCATTTGTTTAGGATTTAGCAATCCCATACCCCATAGAAAATCTTTAATATAATTCTAGGTGTCTAATATTGAAAGTGATATTGAAGGTGTTCTGCACATGATACTGATGTGCAGTTAATCTTATGCATCTGTAATATATCGTAAATGCTGTCCCTGTCATAGCCATGTGCATGTAATATGTGGTGTAGGTTGCTTTTGCTTCATCCCATCCTTTAGAAAAGGTGGAAGGAAAGGCCCAACTCTAATACAAAAGTGCAAGGAATTAAGAAAATCTTGATACTTGAGAATGAGGAAAGAAAAATGAGAAAACTTCATAGATAAAAGAAAGACTTAAGATGGAGTAAAATGGCAGGAGGGCATCAGAGGAGAGGAAGGATGCCAAATATGAAATAAAGGGTCTGATGTTGAAAGCGAAGTATTATAGATCTTAAGTGAGTTGATCAGACTATGACTCAACAAGGGAAAACATGACTTACAAAGCTGAAAGGTCTATGTTCACTGTAATCCCTATGGATTTCTAAACCTTTCTGCTGTCTGTAGAGGTGTTGCAGCTGCTGCTGGTGTTCATCACTATCTCATAGTGTCAGATTTGGATTCATGGCAGTGATCTTTTACTTTTGTTCAGTTTTATCTGATTTGATAGAAATCTTTCTGATGGATCTAAAAATAGTATATTTGCTACAGATTTAGTGGAGTCAATTTGTTTTGTAGAAACTGTCAGTCTTCATTTCTTTCTAATTTTTATTAAAAGTAAATTGACATAAATTAAAGTAGTCATGTGATGCTGTTTGAACAAATTAAGGCATTATTTTCTCAGAAGAATCAAGTTCTGACTGTCAAGTTCTGGTCCCTGAAATTAGTGGACATTGCTGGCATTAATCTATTATTCAGTATTTTCACAGGGCAATACATGCAGTAATCTTTCAGAGCTATTTTGAAGATACGTATGTTTTACAGTACCTAAACTACCTAAAAGGAAATTAATAATTTTGTTTTTATAGCAGAATCTGAGGTGTCTGCCATTAAGGTTTATTATCAGGCACTGAAACATGAATATGAAATGATATACTGGATCATTTATTCTTTCTTACTCATTTTCCCTCCCATACCCAGAATGGCACAGTCTGCGAAACATTAAATATCATCATAATAAAAACACACAATGAAGATGAATTAATCTTGCTTTTTTGCATTTTCTACTTTTTCTGTGCCATGTTTTTTTTCTAAAATTTTTTTAGCCTTTTTTTCCCCCCCCCGATACATTAAGTGTAAGAGTGGTAATTCAAGGCACTGTGTTGCAGTTCTTACAGTAAGCTAGTAAGGACAGATTTTCTTTAAGCCTTTCTAAGTATCTTGCCCACTTCATTTTCTCCTCCACATTTTGGAAATGGAAAATTATGTATTTCTCCTACAAAATTATTAAAGATATAAATAAATGCTTTTATTATTCTTGAAAATAATGAATATGAACTCTGTTGTTCTTACGTATATGTCGTTCTGTTTTCCATTTTAGATGTGGAAGGTTTAGCTTCTCAAATTATTATTGATGCTAATGATGGAGTAAGTGGAGTAGTTGAATGGGAAAGTACCAAGTAAGTCTTGTCTCCTTGAAAAGCTGCCTATGTAAGTTAATGATTAGTGTTGCCCAGCTATTTTTATTTTCAGTTAACAGAAAAGCTCCTATTAACAACAGGATCACATCTTTGAGATGACAACATATCATTCAGTTCAGTGGAACTGGAAAGATAATTCCCATACTAGAAACCAACATTTACAGTATGTTTACTCAGAAATCTTATGCTACCATGTACTTACTTTCACTATTGTCCTTCGGTATTGTGAACTTCCATTACTCTCCCAGCCTCCATGCAGTGCCCCAACCTCTGCGTACATGTAAGCATGCACATTGGCATCTCCCAGATCTTTTTCTCTGATTTCCAGGAGCTAAGAAGAAGGCATTCATGCTCATAGACAGGCTTAATCTGCCACTAAAAAGTAGGGGAAAAGGGTAACATACTATAGCTCAATTCCATTTTGATAAGAAACAAAGGTATAATGGTTGCATTAGACAGTGGTAATGATGCCTTACTGTAATGGTGCCTTTTTCTTTTAATGTAGAAGGGAGGATTTTAAGTGAAAATATAACAATTATCTACAATCTTATTAAAATAGCATGCTCAGTGGGCACTGAGAATTTGTCTTGGTTTTTGTTTTAGTTTTGAAGTTAATGAATCTCATGGGAATCTGACAATAATGGCATACCGAAACAAAGGATCTTATGGCAATGTATCTGTATTTTTTTATGCCCAAAATTTGGAGGCACAGCTGGGTTTGGATTTTAATGTGATCTCAAGGGTAAGAAGCAAATTTTAAATCTAGTAGTTTTCATTCCTTCAACTTCCTCAAAAGAGCATCTTCTTATTAATTCTGCAGAATGGTCACTAGAACAGCTAGATTTCTCAACTTGTTTCAGTTGCTCTGATCATCTTAATAGAATGAGATAGATATAGTCATCTTATTTTAGTCTTTCTTTCTTTTTTAGTATTGAAGTATTTTAAAATATAAGACACGTAAACTTGCAAACATCTATTTCAAATACAGTTTTGCTTAGACAAGAGCATATAAGATTTCATGTAGGTTTTAATATTTTTTACAACAGAATTTTCAAAGTGAATTGCTCTTGCTTGTCCTCACTCTGCAATGTGCTAAACTATTTAACTGTTTTGCTTCTTTCTCAATTGATTTGTAAGGGACATAGAAATTACTGCTCTTCTCGCCTCTTCTTTCCTCCCTATTTAACACAATTCTGCTATACCTTTGTTTAAAATTTCTGTGTTCATTATCAGCTGTTGAGTATTCAATGCTTTCTGTGTTTCAATGCTAGACTCTTTTTTTTGCTGATGGAGAAAGGAATAAATCTGTTGTTGTTGTGATTTGTGATGATGATATTCCTGAAGGTGTTGAGAAGTTCCAGTTAATTCTAACAAATCCCTCATTTGGCCTGGAATTAGGGGAGAACTCAACAGGTAAAACTTAGTTTTGATGTTCTTGCTCTTCAGAATTGTATCTCAGTCACTTTAATTTCATTCTTCTGAATAATCACATTTTAGAAAGCACCAGCGCCCTTCTATGCTAAATCATTAAACTCACTTGAAAAGTTCTTAAACATCCCTGTGAAAAATGTAAAATTAACAAAATAATACGTAAAATAAGGAATCAGAAAATGCAAAAGCTGGATTTTTAAATAAGAGAGTCTAGACTATTCCTTTCTAGAGATCTTCCTAGATAAAGCAGAATATTTACATATTCTCTTCAGTAATATCAGGGAAATAAAAGCAATATCCATATATTAAGGAAAGAATGGATTTATGTATATATTTATTTATTTATTTATTTGTGTATGTGTACAATTATATTTTACTATGTTAATTAAAGCATGTTTCTATTATTTATTTCTCAAAAGCCACAATTACTATATTTGCCAATGATGATGGACATGGAGTTTTGTCATTCAATAACAGTGATCACTTCTTCCTAAGAGAGCAAACAGCTCTCCATCTGATGGAAAGTGTTGCAGTATTAAATATTATTAGAGAACCTCCTCAGGGAATATTTGGAATGGTGTCTGTTCAATATCTTGTAAGTGAAATTAATTCTTCAGAGCCATCAGTGGATTTGACCCCTTCTCAAGGATACATTGTGCTGGAAGAGGGAGTCAGATTTAAGGTAATATGGTAGTTATAACCCAAAAAGTAAATAAGTCTGATTTTAAGTTATGTGAAAGATTTCAGAAATGTGTTTGTTTTTTCATGTATTTTTTTCTTACGTTTTCCTTAATTCTCAGAATAAACTGAGTTGTGGGAGTGCATAAAAATTGAATATGCTTTGCTGTAGATACTTCCCTCTTTGTAATAGCTCAGGTAAACTGAAAACAATATAATAGGTATATAATATGATGTATGAATACGAACATTTATTCATATGTGTTTAGTATGTAGCTGAAAGACAAACTTTGACATGAAGTAATAATTTACTACTGTAAATAATTACATTGGAATGAAAAGTTCCATTCTTTTATGTGGCCTGAACTGAACAGAGTATGCTGCAGCAAAGGCAAAAGTTGAACAGCTTTCAGAGTTTTAGAAATTGAAAATTACTTATTTTTCTGGCAGTATTAAGCCCACTGCTTCTATACTGTCCCCACAAGAATGTCAGCCAGGAAATGTGTCAGTAACAGGTTAGTATATTATGGTTAGTGAAGTAGAATCTGAAACAAGCCTTTCTGGAAACACTGGTTTTCAGTTTCTGAACCTAAAATGCATTTGGAACCTCAGTGATGGCCAGTTTAGCAGACCTGTGAGAAGTAGGGAGTAAAAGATTTCTCAATGCAGTCTTTAAATATGGTTTATTGCAGAATTAAATAGAGATCTCAAAGGTTGTAAGCTCTAGCTCAGTTCCAGATCTGTTATTACTAAATAATTTTTCTATGGCAAAGCTACATGTACCAGTGTAACTTTCACCTCTTTGGGTAATAGGGAGAATGACAGTGAAAACATCTACTTCTTTCTAGACTGTTCTCTGCTGATTTGAGACCACCTTGAGACGATCCTATTCTTATCCACCGTGGTGCAGTAGAGGGAAAAAAACCATAAGGAAGAGAGTATTTCAAATATTCCTCTATTGCCTTTTCTCCCTCTTTGTTCCCAGTACCAGAAGTGTAACTACCCTATTGCCTATGAGCTAGTTCAGTTGACAATTCAAGTAAAGTAAACCCAACTTGATTAAGCTGCACTAGGGGATCAGGTAGCTGTATGAGGACTGTGAATTACCAAGGAATGTGTGGAATAAGTACAAAACAGAAGTATGAAAAAAGGTTCAAAACCTGTTACATTTCAGAGAACCTTAGGATAAGAGGAAAGAGAGGAAGGGAAAAATTAAAAGTGGATATGCTCATGTTAGTGTTGCACTAATGTGGGTCACCAGAGGGATTACTTTAGAACCCCAGCCTGAACTGTCCATGGCTTACTCCTGCCTTCTACAGTTTCCAGAGCTGCTGTTGTACTGCTCTGCTGTCCAGAGCTGTTAAGAGAATGAGCAGAAACAGCAGCATGGTCTGAATAGCATTGCCATTGTTAGCTATCAAGTCTCACCAGCTTTCCATGCTTGTTTCTTGTCAGACACTGCATATTTCTGCAATCCTGGATGAAGAACCAGAAATGGATGAGCACTTTATTGTCACCCTGTTCAATCCAACTGGAGGAGCCAGACTAGGCACCAGAGTGCAAACTATGATTACAGTACTGCAGAACCAGGCTCCACTGGGGCTTTTCAGCATCTACCCAGTTACAAATAGGTACTAAACCCTGATACAATTAAAATGAAGTTTTTTATGTTCCATAGAGATGGCTTTCCTTTAAAAAAAAATTAGCAATCCAACTGTAAAATTTTTAAGTTTAAAAAGTACACTATCTTTCAAATACTGCTATGTAGAAGAACAGAAAAACACTTGAAATGGACTATTCACCATCAGAAGTGTTGATTTTTGAACTATGATTTTTTCCTTGAAACAGTGCTTCATTAGTCCTCAAACATTTCACAAATAGTAATCCATATTAACGGCTCCAAACCTTTGACCAGTGCCCAGGGAATCAGAAATTTTGTAATTTAATTATTTATTTAAGCTTGTGCAAGATACACCCTCATTCAGGGCTGTTTCTCAGAACCAAATGAGCCATCTTACTTGGACAGGCTCAAGAAGTGGCATCTGGGAAACTCATGAGGTTTAATAAGACCAAGTGCTGGTGCTGCCCCTGGGTCAGAGGAACGCGCAGTACAGGCTGGGGGATGAACGGATCGAGAGCTGCCCTGCCCCAAAGGACATGGGGGTGCTGCTGGGTGAGAGGCTGGCCATGCCCTGGCCATGGGCACTTGCAGCCCAGAAAACCAAACATGTCCTGGGCTGCATCCAAAGCCCCGTGGGCAGCTTTGGAGGGAGCGGATTCAGACCCTTCTGCTCTGTTCTGCTGGGACCCCCACCTGCAGAGCTGCCTCCAGCTCTGGGGTCCCAGCAGAGGAAGGACATGGAGCTGTTGGAGCAGAACCAGAGGAAGCCACTCAGTTGATCAGAGGGATGGAGCATCTCTGCTATGAGGAGAAGCTGAGAGAATTGGGATTGTTCAGCCTAGAGAAGAGGCAGCTTTGGGCTGACCCGTTGCAGCCTTCCAGTACCTAAAGGAAGCCTATCAGAAAGTTGGAGAGGAACTTTTTGCATGTAGTGACAAGAGAAGAGGGAATGGCTTAAAACTGAAAGACAGTAGGTTCGGATTAGACATTAGGAAGAAATTCTTTATTGTGAGGGTGGTGAGGCACTGGCACAGGTTACCCAGAAAAGTTGTGGATGCTGCATCCCTGGAGGTGTTCAAGGCCAGGTTCAATGGAGCTCTGAGCAGCCCGGTCTAGTTGAGGATGTCCCTGCTCATGGCAGGAGGGTTGGAACTAGATGATCTTTAAGGTCCCTTGCAACCCTAACCATTCTATGATCATATGAGTCTATGATACGGAATGATGTTTTCATAAATCATTCAGCTTTACCCATATAGTTGGTGTGTTAAATTTCAGGGTAGTTTAAGGTTTTGTTGAATATTGGATGATTTTGTCAAGGTCTTGTGTGAAGAAACATTGGGCAACCTTAATCAGTGTTAGTCCATCAAAGAGAAAACCCAGTATTTTCTTTTTATTGCATATTCTGTGCTGAAAATGTACTATAAGAATCTTATACTATAGAAATACTTCTTGAAATTTATTTTCACAATTCTCAAATTTAGGACAAATATCTTCACAGTTGAAGAGGCGAACACTACAGTTTATTTGAAAGTTTCACGGAGTAATGGGCTCAACGTGACTGTGAGTGTTGAGTGGGAGACATTGTCGGATACTGCATTTGGCATCAGTACGTTCACTTTATCAAGAGCATCCATTGCTATTTTATTAGTGGAGATAGCCACAGAGTAACCAAACATACAGGAGATACAACTTCGGAATGAAAATTCACTTATAATGTCCCTATGATATCAAAATTCGTTAGATAAAAGATTTTAGCTGCTTAAGAGTCAGCTTGTCATCAGCCACTGCTGCAAGAGTTTCAACAATCTGTATTGTTCTTCCTGTTGCTTATATATTTTCACTAGACCTTTGACTTATAATGAGGATAAACACATTTTTAGTTTCTTTGTCACTTTTTTATTTCTTCCTATCTTGTTAATTTTCTGACTACCTAAATTCTAAATGGAGTCACTCTGAATCGCACTCAGATTGCCTATGCATCTTCTGTATATGAAAAATGAATTTATTGTTTAACTCCCAGTACAACCTCGGTGTGAAAATATATATATATATTTGGTTTTGTCAAATAAATAATGAAAATGGTGTTTTTTCTTATACTGTATTGCAGGGGGTAGTATCAGTGTCCTGTCTGTCTTGCAAAGCTTTGTGGAAGAGTCAGCAGCTAGCTGGTGTTTCTTTCGATCAGCAGAAATACTGTATGGTGTGCTATTGCGTTCACCTCCAGCTGTGTTTTCTACTCTCTACCAGTGGAAAGGAGTTTTTGTTGCCATTGAGGTAAATGCTTGCATACAGACACCAACCATGTTGCTTAATAAAACCTTGAGGTCTCAGTTCTACTTTTTTGTTTCTCTCTCAGAATTTCAGTATGTGGGATCCTAAAAGCTGTGTGTCTTTCCAAATCCATGCTTCTCCCTACCTTGTGATTACTCATGGAGGAACCAGGCAGGGAGCTTCCAACAGCAGTATATATGCATTCATGCCTGGACGCAAACTGTTGAAGGTAAATCTGGGTATCTTACAAAATCATTAAATAGTGGGGTTAGAAAGGACTTTGTGAGGCCCTTCTGTCTGGCCATGGTTTGGGAAAAAGCACTCTGTTCTCACCTAGTTTGGCATCTGAACACTCTGCATGAGTCAGTGATGTAAGTTATTGTCCTGGTTTAGGCCAGGACAGGGTTAATTTTTGCAGTAGCCAGGAGGCGGCATGGCTGGGACCCAGAGGTTATTCTATACCACTTCATGTCATTTTTTGGGGATGGAGGAAGGAGGCCCTCCAAGGGGTCGGGGTAGCATGGGGGCAGTTCTTGTATTGACGGGTTGTGCATAATGAGCATTTTGACATGTGAATCTTTGCCTCTCTTGTAGCCTCTGTCACTATTATTGCTGTTATTACTGTTCATTTTCTCATCACATTGCTGTTTGCCGTAGATTGTCCTTATCTCAACATGTGATCTTCACCTTTTTTGCCTCCAATTCTCCTCTCCATCCCACTACAGGGGAGAAAGGAAGAGGCAGCGTGGTTTGGAGTGGTTCACTGGGAACACTAAATTGGGAAACACCATTCCTAAACCACAGCTTGTTGTCTACTGTTTTTTATAATTATATTTTGAGGGTGAGGTACAATGACCTTGGAAGTGAAAAAACAAATTGTGGAGCAATGAAGTCATAGAGCATTTTTTTAAAAACATATGATAAGTCACATTAATTTGTTAAATGACCCCACATATATGTTTAAAATTGTAAAATTACATATATGACATTTTTTGTAAATTATTTTACATACACTGTAATTTTACAGTTTTTAAAAAATATGTGTATGTATGTATAAACTTGTTACTTGAACTGACTTCTAAATACCATTTTTTGCCATATTTTCATTGTAGCTACAGACCCTCTCTATTTTGGATATCAGACTTGTCAAGCATTTTGCTGTGAATGAAGAGGACTATTTGGTTTTTGTGAGTGACACCACCAGTTTCAGTTCCATCCAGGTTAGAATACAGTTGTCTTCCATGGCTTTGATGTGGGTAGTTTGGTTAGTTTTGAGTTTGAGGTATGAAGGAAATATAGAAAAAAAAAGTAAGTCTATATTCCTGAAAAATTACTTATATTTCTATTACAGATTTATAAGACATAAAATTCTAGACTTGTTTAAATGTAACAACATTCCCTACATTAACATGTAATTTAAACTTGGTTTGATTTATGTTGATTTATTTATGCTGTTTTGAAATCTATTATGTTAAACAGCTATAAGAGTAGAAATAGCTTCTGACCATAAATCTGTTCATCTTGAAGAACAGGCACAGGTGCTTGCAGTAAGATACTTACTTATAGTTACTTTTCAGAATGCTTCCACCTTAATGTAGGATCCACCTTAGAAAAGAAGAATTCAGTTAATTACAAGTATTTCCAAATTTCATCAAAACATTTAATTTCTTTTTTCTTAGTGCTAGTTATAAATATAGAATAATTTTTTTTTTCTTCTATTTTTACAGATTTTCCAGTGGAATGAAGATATATTTGTGCTGCATCATCAACTTCCACTTTACAGAGCTCTGAACATTGCCTTGTTTTCCCGAGGAGGCATGATGTACTTACTAGTTGCTTTGTCAAATACCAGCCAGAATGTGCTCTTGTACCAATGGCTGAATAATGAGTTTAGGAATCTTCATCAGTTACCAGCAAAAGAAATAAAACATATGGAGGCCTGGACTTCTGGGTCTGATATATATTTAATTGTTGCAAAAGGTATTTAGCAGAAAACAAACACTGAGTTTGCTAAGTATGTGCTGGCTTTTTTTATAGCAAAGGCATTTGGGATAAAGGGCTTTAGCTAGAGATTAAAATATTACTGGAGGGTGACAACTTGCTGATAAGCCTCTAATCAAAGTAATCTGTGTTTTGTCCTTCAGAAGATGAAAGCATTGTGTTTGTTCTCAAATATTTATGAAACTAATGAAATATTTTCCCAAGAACAATAGGAAATAATAAATCCATTCATCTAGCTGCTAATTGCACCCCTTATTAGCTTTTTGGAGCCTTGTGATGTGCAAAGATTATTGTCCAGCAAAGTACATTTTTATAATAAATATGACACTTTAGACATTGTTTTATGTCTGCATCCCTATGCCTATTTAAAAGTTTGTCTTGCAGTCCATAGGTTTCTTTGCAGTTGACTGTTGTCTGATGGGATTTTTAGTATTCTTATATGTGCATGTGTGCAGAAAAGCCCTTAAATGATGTCATTGAATAAATCATCTGATGGGATATGATCCTGTGGAGCTATGCAAGTAAAAAGGAAGATACAATCACTGGTCTCACTTTTTAAACAAAGTTGCAAATGTCTGCCTTTTAATGGCCACCAGTCTGTGATTTAATCAACAGGCAGCAATATAATGTAGGTTTTGTCATTTTTCTCCTTTGTAGAAACTGGAAATTCTGAAATTTTCATCTGGGAGACAGGGCAGTCTACCTTCAGACACTTTCAGTCTCTTCCAGTTTCTGCTGTAAGAAACATCCATGTTTTCATGCCTACTTCAGGTTTAGGTAAGATTTCATTTATAGTACTGGAATTGAAGAAATATATGCATTCATTTTTTCATAATATTTATCAGATTTTTAAGTGGTACTTTAACAATTGAGCTGCCAAGGGCATTTCTGTATTACAATTAGTTTTAAATATATCACTGAATATTTCTTTTTTTCTCTTCCTTGCTCCATGTAGTTCACATCATCCTCTCTGGTAAGGACACAACAGCACTCTACTCCTGGAACTCAGAAGGGAACCAGTTCTCTCTGATGCTGGAAGCCCCATATGCAGATCATATCACTTCTGCTACTGCAAGGTCTCTGAACACCAGCAAGAGCTTGATTGCTCTTTCCGTAGAGTCCAGCTCCCAGATTTATGAGCTGACCACTATCTCCAACCAGTCAGATTTTATACCTAGGTGGGTTTTTTGGTTTCTCCCAGCTCTTGCATTCCTTTTTCTGTGATACTGTTTTTGTTACATTGGAGACCACTATAGACATCTGTGTGTGGTGTGTTTATTAACACTAAAGAGAATTTTTCACAGGTAGCCTTAGGATAACCTGAAGTCAAACTTCTCACAACTTGCTTTAAAATATGGAATAAAAGGACTTGCAGTTAGACTTGATATTGAAGATTTTATTTAGGATAAATTAAATTACATTAATAAGAAGTATCATTTACTCTATGGTCTATTGTAACTTAGAAAAAAACGAAACCCAGCACTAACTCCACAACCTTTAAACCTCCTTACGCAGGAATATAAACAACAATTTCAGCATCAAAAATGCTCATTAAGTTTTCAGTACTGCTTTCAAAGTTCATTAATCATATCCTCAGTTTATAATTACTTGATGTGTCTGTTTGTATGCTAGTTCAGGTGAATTGATATTTGAGCCTGGGGACATGGAAGCTGTGATAGCAGTCAATATCCTGGATGACATCATCCCAGAAGAGGAAGAATGTTTTAAAGTGTGGCTGAAAAACCCCAAAGGAGGTGCAGAGATTGGTGTTCACAGTTTTGTTAACATAATTATTCCTTCCAACGACAATGCCTATGGAGTCATTGCATTTGCTCAGGTAAAATTTATAGGGTAAATCATTAAAATATGTATATATAATTTCTGAATACCAGCACACAAACATACTAAAACAGCATGTTACAGGATTCTTTTTCTAAAGTCTTGTATCAACCTGAGACAGAAGGTCTTTGATTTCCATTTAGCATTGTTACTTGGTTATACAGATGACAGGAAATAGAAACTCAGTTCCAGTCTGTTCCTATTGTGTCATTTTTATAATCCCCTTATGTTTAGAGTAACCCATTATTTTGTCAATTTAATTTTGCAGCAATCTAAAAATTCAGTTTTCAGATGGCATATATGATATCATCATAATCTCTACAAACTGGTTAATCAGGGGAATTCAGTAAAGATTCTATTCCTCTAAAATAGATACTAATTGAGTTATGCCACATGACGAGCCCATCTGCCTGAACAAAATAATAACTTTGGAGAAAATGTCAGACTGAAGGCATTATTTGGGGTGTTTGATTCTTAAATAATCAAATATTGTAGAAGTTATCTAAACAGATACATGTACTAAATGCATAGTGAAGATACAAAACACAGAAGAATCATTACTGAAATTAAACATTGCATCTGGACTTGTGTGAGGAGGATGAGTAATAGTAAAGTAACAGCAGTAAAAATATGTCTGTCTTGAAAGTCTACAAGTTCATTACCTGCTTCACATGATTTGGACATAAAACACTGTACTAAAAAAAGCTAACAAAAATAATTGATTTTTTTTGCTTTAGGATAAAGAGGTCTGACATTTCAAATTCCTATGTTTATGAAATTTGAGCCTGTTGAGTACCTCTGCCTATTAAGATACATAAATTTAATCAATAGACTTGCATTTAGCTGCTTAAAAGTAGATTAATTTATTGATGCCCAATGTCTCTGGCCCCCTCTGAATGCTCAAGAAAATAATGCTTTGGTTCTGCTGCTGTATGTTTTTCAGAGTTCTTTATTTAAGCAAGTTGAAGAAGTGGAACAGGACAGCTTGATCACCCTGAATATTGAACGTTTAATAGGAACATATGGACGAGTTACAGTAGAATGGATCGCTAATGGGAGCATAAGTGATATATTTCCAGCTTCAGGAATGGTATTTAATAATAACTGTTATTGGGGAAGCACTTACTGTGTTGTCTCAGCCAATAAATACAGATATACTGAGTGAGAAGGACAGTACACGTTAGATTGGCCCACTTTTCCGTTAATTCCTGCTTCCTTGTCCTTTCCTGTGATTCTGGTGGTTTGCACTTCTGGCTGGCACATAATACTGCAATATCACTCTAACACTTCTAGAACCTGATATTGCAATGCTGTCCAGGCACTGGAATTGTGTATCTGTAGTATCCTGTTCCCATCTTCCTTTCTTCTGCTGTGAGATTCAGGTACTATGTCAAACTATTTGCATAGGTGGGAAGCTGGGAGTCTTTGCTCTTTGTCCTGACCTTCTCAATACAATGTAGAACTTAAATGGCCCTGCAGAACATGGCAAGTCCCAGTTTTCTGTGTTTCTGAGATTTTTGGATTCCCAGCCATGTAAACCCCGTGTTTCCTGCCAGCCAAAGCTCTTCATATGCCTTAGAACCAGCAGGAGCCAGTTTCTGTAAGTTAAAATCCTCCACCTTGTGGCCATCTGTAGCAGACACAAAGCCTGAAAAAAAAAAAGAAAAATAAATGGGTGGGAAATTAAGGATGCCAAAACAATCAAACTGAAATTGTTAGAGTACTCCTTGAGCATTCCAGCTAAATCCTACACGATTTCACTGCATAGGTTTGTAGGCAAGACGAGTCAGAAAGGTATAATGTTCAGTGGAAATTTTTGTTTATCCTATACAGTATGTGTAGTCCAAGTGTTTATAGACACATCTTCTTTGTTGAGAAAGACCTAATCAAGTGGTGGACCCTTTGAATTTAAAAATAAGAATGTAGATAGACAAAGCATGTATCAATCATTTTGTCTGAAGAAGAAACATAAAAAGTTGAGTATCCACTTCTTCACATAGCAATGATTTTAATAGATATTATATGTTCATCCTTCTTTTGATATGTATATGTGTGGTGTGTTGACGTTGGCTGTCTAACAAACCCTCACGTAGTTCTCTCTTAACTCCCCCATCTCAGCAGGATGAGGAGAAAATAAGGAGAAAAAGCTTGAGATAAAGGCTATTTAATAAGAAAAGCAAAAGCCATTGTCTACCTGGATTTCTCCAAGGTTTTTGATACAGCTTGCCATAGCCGCCTTCTAAATAAACTTATGTGTTATTGCTGCCCCCAGGGAGTGATGGTAAATAGCTCCTTTTTGAACTGACAGCCTGTCACAAGTGTGGTCCCTCAGGGATAAATATTGGGTCCAACAGTGTTTAATATCTCCATAAGTGATGTGGGTGATGAGATAAGGTATACTCTGATGAAGTTTGACAATGATACCAAACGAAGTGAGGGAGTGGACACTTTGGAGAGCTACCCAGCACGAGGACCTGGGTAGGCTGGAAGATCCATCAGGAACAAATGTTACACTATGGAAAACATAATCCAGGAGTGCACCACCCACTGGGATCTATCCTGACTGGGGATTAGCTCTGGGGAATGGGACCTGGCAATCCTGCTGGTCGATAAACTCATTATAAGTGAACACTGAGGCAATCCACCAGGATGTTTCTGGGTTGCATCAACAAGGCCACCCCCAGCAGCGATGCAGCAGTCATTAGCCCACTCTACTGAGCACTGGTTGGGCTACCCCTGGAATTCTGTGTTCTGTGTTCATTTTTGGTCCCCTCTATGGAAAATAGGACAGGCTGGTGAGGGTCCAGAGCTGGCCACAAGCGTGGTCAGAGGTCTGGGAAGACTGTCATATGAGGAAAGGCTGAGAGAACTGTTCAGCCTTGAGAGAAGAAGGTTATGGGGAGACCTTATGTTCAGACCATGTTTCAGTATTTAAAAGGTGGCTACAAAGGAGGAGACTTACTTTTTACAAAGTGTCACATTGAAAAGACAAGGGATAAGGGATGCAAGTTACTCCTGGGGAGATTCTCATTGGACATAAGAGGAAAATTTTTCACCATGAGAACAATCATCCATTGGAATAAACCTCCCATGGAAGTTGTGTACTCCCAAAAGCTGACACTTTTAAGATTGAACTGGACAGGATGCTGAGCCATCTTGTTTAGACTGTGGTGCTGCCAAGAATGATTGTGCCAGATGATCCTTGAAGTCCCTTCCAACCTTGTATTCTGTGATTCTATAAGACATGTATGTGTGTATATATATGCGTTTTATAACTGATAGAGTTTACAGAATAAAACTGTAAGTGTAATGACACTGAGAAGAAATTTGACTTTTTTTTCCCCCTTCCCTCTAAAACTTTAGATTACATTTTCAGAAGGTCAGGCCCTGTCCACAATCACCCTGACAATTCTCGCGGACAGTGTTGCAGAACTTTCAGAGGCAGTGGAAATCACACTCACCCATGTTACCACTGTGGGTGTTCAAGATACCACAAAAGGAGCTGTCATTGATCCTGAAAGGGCAAGAGCTGTACTTAGCATTTTACCCAGTGACTCTCTACATGGTGTGATTGAGTGGCATATGGAGTCTCTCTTTGTTAAAATCACAGAACCAGAAGGTAAGTCTGTTTCTTGATTCTTAGGAAAGAATGTATGTTTTTTCAAAGTCAGCATCGTTGTAGTTATAACACTTGTTATATATATCATCTATATCTATATCTATCTATTTATCTCCCTTAAAATATGTAACTATGCTGTTTTACTACACACATTTTATGCTGTATTTCACATTGCATATATAAATATTCTCCAGCCATTCTTGTTTAAGAGGTAAGTTGCAAATCACTAATGCATAAAATAATTCTGTTTATATTAAAGGCAGAAGTTGCCCATTTAATGGGATTGCTGTATTTAAAATATAATTTAAAATAATTTACACAGAAAGACTTTCCTCTTGAAGTGGCTCAAAAAGAGGTCAGAGGGGAAGGAAGGAAGCAGAGCAGGAGTGAATCCCACTTCAAGAAAAAGGTGGTGTTTTTCTGCTTAGAGCTGCATGTTTGATTTGTTTTTCCTTCAAGGCACAAGTTGAAAAAGATCTCCCAGGCAGTTGGCCAGAGGAGAATTGCCATGATGCTCAGGCTTCTTCCCTCTCTCCTGGCTCAGGGAGCTAGCTGGCATTCTTTGGTGCTCTTCCCGCAGCTATCTGATGGGCTAGTCATACGTTAACAGCTCAATTAGAATTTTCTAATTATTTAATATTCTGTCCATATTAACAAATTACATATACAAAAAATGCTTTTTCCATCAGAATATACTATCACCGGTAAAACATTCTAACCAGTTCTATTTTCAGGTGCATTGACATTGCCCTTTTTTTAGCCCCTGGAAGTAATGTAAAGGGATTCTGTTGGTTTCTTACACAAACACACACATTATAAACATTTATACTTTGAAGTTAGGATTCAAGGAAGGTTCCTAGCTCCCCCTGGTTGCACAGGTTTTTTTCCAATCTTTATCTGTTGTATTTTAATGAATTATACACAAGATACTATCTGTGAAATAATATCTAGTTACAGTAACTGGTTTGAAGTACAAACCTGTTTACATTTTATCTCTTTCTATTTCTCCAGTCATAAATGCAGCACTTTTAGCCAGATTATGTCTTCCACCATTTATTGGATAAAATTACAAATCTGCCTTTGCAAAAGGTTGCTGAGCCTGACTGATACAAGTCTATTTAACTTCTTCAATATTTGATTTAAGAAAATGTGATGTTTACAGCCAGAATGACTGCTCTCAATGCCACTTTCTGTGTTAGAATCAATAGTGATGGCCTAGGCATGAAAGGCCAGGCAAAGTATTGAAATGGAAGTTTTGAAGGAAAACCAAATAAAAATAGACGTGTTGAAGTAATAATTTGTGTAACACACATATCAAACTGTAGATACTCCGTATTTTATTCTTCTTCTAGATCCAGTTTTTGAATGCACAGTACCTCTAGATGTAGGTACTGTTTTGTGTATTTACAACACTTGTGTGTGCTCATCTGCTTGAGCCCTGGTATTATCCAAGTACTGTTGTGTTGCCGGGCGGAATTGAAGTGGGGTCTAGCAAGCAGCTCCAGTAGTTAGGTGAGCTGAAAATCAAGCAGGGCAAGGGTTAAAAGGGGGTTCCATAGGGCTCCATCCTAGTCCCAGTTCTCCTCAACATCTTCATGAATGACTTGGATGCAGGACTCTTAGGAATATGAAGTTTGCTGGCAACATTAAATTGGGAGTAGCTGTTGACTCTGTTGAGGGCAGAGAGGCCCTGAAGAGAGACCTCAACAAATTAGAGAGACTTTGGCAAATCAGAGCACTGGGCAATCACCAAGTGCATGAAGTTCAACAAGGGAAAGTGCTGATTCTGCACTTGGGATGGGGCAACCCTGGATGTATGGACAGACTGGGGAGTGTGAGGCCGGAAAGCAGTGCCATGGAAAGGAAACTGGGGGTCCTGGTTGATGGCAAGTTGAATATGAGTCAGCAGTGCCCTGGCAGCCAGGAGGGCCAAGTGTGTCCTGGGGGGCATCAGGGACAGCATCGCCAGCCGGACAAGGGAGGGGACTGTCCCCTCTGCTCTGCACTGGGGCAGCCTCACCTCGAGTGCTGGGGGCGGTTTTGGTCACTGCCATATAAGGAAGACATTAAACTATTAGACAGCATGCAGGGGAGAGCCATGAGGATGGTGAAGACTTTGAGGTAAAGCCGTATGTGGAATGGCTGAGGTCACTTGGTCTGTTCAGCCTGAAGAACAGAAGACTGAGGGGAGACCCCATTGCCATCTACAACTTCCTTGTGAGGGGAAGAGGAGGGGCAGACAGTGGTCACTGCACTCTCTGGTGCCCAGTGACAGAACTCTAGTAAATTGCATGAAGCTGAGTTCAGGCAGTTTAGGTTGGATATGAGGAAAACGTTTTTTACCCAGATTGTGGCTGAGCACCAGAACAGGGTCCCCAGGGAAATGTCCACAGTACCAAGCCTATCTGAGTTCAAGAAGTGTTTGGACAATTCTCTCAGGCCCATGGTGTGATTCTTGGAGTATCCTGTGCGGGGCCAGGAACTGGACTCTGATGATGCTGATGGGTCCTTTCCAGTTCAGCATATTCTATGATTGCAAAACAATCACGTCTTGCATTTTTTTCCTCTCCTTACTATAGGGCAGCAGAATTCAACTACTGTTACCCTACAAATTGTTCGAGAACAAGGATTTGTCGGGGATCTTGCAGTTCAGTTGAGCACTGCACCGAACTTTGAACTCCCCCCCTCCAACCGAGCAACAGAGAATGAGGATTATATACTGGAAAAGAAAACAGTCATTATGGCAGAGAATGCAACAACAATTTCTGTCACAGTCACTATTTTGCCTGTAAGTAGCCTAACAACTTCTTTAGCTATTAATATCTTTTGAAGAAAGGGAAATGGTACTTTATAGTAGTAGTATGACTTAATATTCTAGAAATGGTTGTGCTGGAACTCTTGCAGTGACCTCTTTCAAAAAATCTTGAGCACTCATCACTCAGAATGAGCCAAATTCTTTGTTTTATTATATTTTATTGTATTTTATTTATATTATATGAAATTTATTTAAAATAATGACAAAAGAAAAAAATTATGCATATTCTTTAAATATATTTAGAATGGAGATACTGATTTTCAAGTTATAGCTTGGTTTCTGAGATCTAGCTGACTTTCTTCTAGGTAGCAGTAACAGTTGACAGCCAGCACTGCTTTCCACTGGTCTTGCAGATCTGGAATCTGACTGTCAGCTTCAATATCAAAATCTCAGCAAAAGCAGTCTGTTTCATCTTTCATATAGTATGAAGCAAGGGATTGGTTATATGGCCCCAAATGCTGAGAAGTTTTGAACAGTAAACAACCTTCAAGTAGTCATCTTCCTGCATGTATTATAAATTTAAAATGTTTCATTAAAAAAAAAAAAAGACATTTAAAAATTTTTTTTCAGGACAACGTTCCAGAATTACAGGAAGGATTTATAATCAATATTACTGATGTGCAGCTGATCACTTCTTCCTCTGGAGGTCAACCAAGTGTGAAGAGGCTTGGATTAGAAATAGCTGAAATAATAATTGAAGAAAACGATGATGCCAGGGGAATATTTAATTTTAATGTTACAAAGGTAAATAAGTCTGAATGAAAAATATGTAAAGTGGCATTCCAGCAAGACAGTCTGATTTCTCAGATGACTTCTGAAAATGTTCTGATAGGCTTTGTGATACTAAATTGTTCTGGATAAAATGGCCAGATGCCTGACAAACAATTCTTTCTTAAGAGGTTCATCACAAATAATACACAAAATTTATTAGGGAGCTGGCAGTGCTGAAACCAGTGTCATAAAATGAGATCTCAGGAGGTCATCTAATCCAGATTTTTGCTCAGAGCAAGGTCAATGCAAAATCCACAGCGTTTTACAAATAGTTATGTATTTCTTCATTTATTTTTAACTGCAAGTCAACTTGGAAAAAAAAGAAAAAGAAACAGTTTGTTGAGGCACTCAGCAGTTTCTTTTTGAATGTACAGGATATCACTGGAGCTGTTTCTGGTTATGAGGTACCACCACCACAGAATGTACTGAAACTCCCAGTTGTTCGACAGGGTGGGAGATTTGGGTCAGCAGTTCTGTACTGGGAAGCCATTCATTCAACTGCCAGCTTTGAAGACTTCACACCATCATTTGGAAACCTTACATTTGCAGATGGGCAGGTATGCACTTGTTGAAAGTTTACTTGACTTTGGGTTACCAGCTTAAGATTTTTGTGTGTTTTCCTTTAGCAGAATTTTCACTGAAAACATATTACTTATGGCCTTACGTATGTGAATGATGCTTCCAACTTCAGTTCTTTAACATGGAATACCAGGATATTCATAAGCGTTGACCAAATAGGCTTGTGTGTCTTGAATACTTTGGCAAGTGAGAACATAACTTCTAACAATAAACCCTGTTACAATGAAAATCTGTAGCATAATCCATCTTCACTATAAATTCTTAGGATAAGCTCACATGTTTTCTTAGCTGTGTGTTACACATAGTTTTAAATTTCATGCTGCATCTGAGAATACTTAGTGTACATAAGGGATTTTGATTGCAAGTGGTTATAATCGGTCTTTGGCAAAAGGAAGGATATACATAGTGTGTAGAATGTTGTCTGAATATTTACAATATTGTCAACCTTCACTTTCTATTGAGTACCAAAGCAAAGCAGTCTGCTGGTTTTACCAAATAAGATTTACATTGATGGACTTAAAAACCACTATTGAAATTATGTCTTCTTATTATAAATATGCAAGTATAAGAAGAAAAATGAATAAGTGAACAATGTCTACCTACTAGATACAACTTGCCTATTTTAAATTTATTTTTTTTCAAACAATTCACAGAATATTATAAATGAAACTTTTTTGTTTTTTTTTGCTTTTAACATTTCTTCAGGCTACAGGAGAAATAGAGATTACAATCATAGATGACAATGAAGTTGAATTTCTTGAGATATTCAAAATTGCCCTGGTGAGGGTAACAGGTGGTGCAAGACTTGGGAATGACACCTTGGTAACTGTCGCTATTCCACCAAATGATTCCCCTGTTGGGGTATTCGGGTTTGAAGAAAAGAAAGTGAGTTTGATTTAGGTTGCGCTCTTTTCTGGTAAGGTTGGATAGTGGGTTTGTGTCGCTAGCACATAGCTGATTTTTTTAAGTTTTCTCTGCAGTGGAAAACATGATTTCATTGGAAGGATATTAGTGCATGTCTTCATCTAGCTGTGTAAGATGGTAGTAACAGTGAAAGCGCTGCTGCGTAAATACAGATTTCTGCATGACTGAATCAGTTTATTTCACCATACTAACAATATGGACAATAAACATACTACATCCTAGGTAGTATTTTTTTGTGGTTTGTATAATAATCTGCATTACTGAAAGTAAAATTTGGAAAGAAATTATAAAACATATCTCATCTTAGTTCTTGCAGTACTTCTGCTCTCCATTTTGCTGGTGCCGAGACTGCTGGTGACACCATCTGTAATTGCTTTGAATCATAGAGCATAGAGGCCTTGCTATCAGAATTCAACACACTCCTTAAACCTGTTACCTTCTGTTCCGGTTTGGCCAAATTTAGAAATATATCCTCTGAGAGAAGGCACAACCACCCCTCCCCCACCAGGTTTCCTCGAAGGAAAGTGAAGGAGATAAAAACTATTTATTTAACAAACACACGGGAAAGGAAAATAATGCTAAATAATAAAATCTTTCGCTGTGTAGGAAAAACCTGGGAAAGTGTTAGAGTCCTCCTTTGGTCTCCTCGGAGCTGGGGCTTGGCCCAGGGCCAGGCCCTCTGTGCCCAGTGAAAAGTCCTCCTGATGTGCTCTGATGTTAAAGCAATCAAGCAGTCCAGTAGAAAAGGGAGAAAATCCAAAATTCCAGGGAAGGAAAAATTCAACTCTCGGACTCTCTCCGGAGAAAAAGCAGCTGAACCACTGGCCAAAAAAACTGTCCTAGGAGCAGCAAGCCAGGTGCTTCCTCCCTCCCCTGCTGCAGCTGGGAAAACCAATTGCTATCTGTGTGTGACCTTGAACAAGCTGCAAACTGCTTTGAAAAAGATTTGCTCAGTTTTTTTCCTTCCCCCTCTCAGGCTCAGTTTAGAGGCATAGAAAGACACAAAAATTAATTTCTGGGCATAGGCAGTGATATGGGATCACATCATAAGGTCACCCCAAGACACTTTCCTGTTCATTTTCACTCTTATTGTTCAGCACTGTCATTGATTATATTTTTTGTTGTTTATCTCAAACATGTATCCATGTCTTTTGACATTATCGATACAGCTTTTGACTTTTCAAGCAGCCTTTCCCACATTCTCCTTCTTTTTGTCCATCAGGTAACAGTGAAGGAACCTCAGACACTTGATGACTCTGCTGCAGTTGTTTTGCTCAATGTAAGTCGAAGTCAGGGAGGACAAGGAGCAGTTAAAGTGTTATGGATCCTCGACGAAGCAGCCAGATATGATCTGACCCCTCTAAATGGTACCCTTCATTTCAATGAGGTATTTCAGACATTGCAATAACTTATTTACTATTAGATTTATAAATACTTTCTTCTAGTTGTGTGTGTTTGTATGGTTTTTGTTATATGTTTATAGAAGTAGGGGGTTACTAAGTATTATACACTAGAAAAGGTCAGTTTGAAGTGGTGGGATTAGAAATATTCAGGCTTTTTTCAAGCTGTAAAGGAAAGCTGGCATGCTCTTTTAATTCAGCATAATGTAATCATCCAGAAGGTAGCTCTTCAAATCTCTTTTGTTTTTACAATTAAGAAAGAGGAATTGAAATCTACTGAATGTGAATAATGGCTACAGAAACACTTATTCCACTACAGTATCAGTCATCTTAAAAAGAAAATTTATATTGAAAAGGTGAGAAAGATAAATAAATGCTCAAAATCTGCAGATTTAAAAAAAACCCCACCTTAATAACTTTCAAACTGGACAGTGTTATTTGATTTCATTATATTTCATATAATTATAAATATAATTCATTATATTTCAAGTTAAAACTCTGAAATCAGAGTCAAAATATTGGATACCAATACTATGTTAATATTGATCTTTTACAGTCTACTCAAAATATTTAATGAAAAGAAGTATTTTAACAAAGCATAATCTATTTTGTCTCGGTACGAGCTTGTTCATCATTAAATAAATATGCATGCTGGTTGTTTTATTTTGAATCAGCTGGAAAATAGATTTTTTTTTTTCTGGTAAGGCCATCAGTATTTGGCAAAGTTTAGTTATACTTCCTTTACTGGTTGGCTTTGACATTTTGTCCTGAACTTTCATACATGCTTAAGTATAAGCATACAACTATATATGCATGGTATACTAAATTTATACAATGTGTATACCACTTCCCACTGACAAAAATATGGATTAGGCAGAAATGCGACTAATATATCTAATCTCAATAATATGTTAATCCTTAGAATATGTGTGAACTATTGAATATGTGTTTCCTGATGGAAAAGATTTTGTATAGAAAGTTTCCTCTAAGTTGAAAACATCTATGTGAATAAAATTTCAAAGGAGTTTCAGTTGTTATTGAGTTGAAAATAGTGAGGGCATTTTTAGGGTGACACACAATGTCTGAGAGACAATTTTTACTGTTTATTAATCTGTGAGAAAAAATTTTAGCCAGATCAGAAATTTGATATTTTAAAAATACTAGAGGATATGTCAAGCATTCTTAACATTTGATATGTTAAAAAAAATACTGTTTTTAATACAGTATTTTGTTTAGTTTCATTTAATATATATCCATATCTTTCTGGTCTTTACGTGATGCAGGCTGAGTCCCAGAAGCTGATTGTTTTACACGTGATACAAGATGGTCTGCTGGAGGGGAATGAAACATTTACCATTCACCTAATCTCTAGTGGTGATGCAGAGATATCCCCTGTAAATGGTAAAGAGTTAATTCAGTATCTTCTGGTTTTAGATATTCCATATGACAACTATTCTAAGTCCGTTAATATTACTTAGTCTGCAGTGCTTAAGTATTTTGTGTGCAGCTAGTTGGTCACAATTTTGAATGCCAGTCTTTTTCCCTAAGTCCCTTGTCTGAAGAAGTCCTAGAGAGTTCCACAGGCCCTCTGTGAAGGTGATGCTTAACCACTCATGTCACAAAATTTACCAAAGGGAGCTCATTGCTTAGTTTTCATTTACCATGAGAAGCATTGTTCTCTTCATAGGTGTTGCAACCATCATTATTATGGGAGATGAAGGAGCTTCTGGGGTGGTTGGGATTGCCCATTCATCCAAGCATGTTTTGATTGGAGAACCTTCAGGAAATTATAATGGAACTGCTCTTATTAGGTGAGTACATCTCTCATTTTTCAAAGAAAGGACAACAGCCCAGATTCAAAAGTTATAAGACTTCACATTGGGCAAGAATTTATTGAGTACCGCATTTTATCATCATTTCTATAATCAGAACTATTTTAAAAAGTTAGGTGATTGGTTTTAAAGAAGGGCAGAATATACCACATGTATGTCATTTCAGTATTACTGGGGAGGTCCAAATATTCCTCTTTGTCTTCAAGTTATTTACAACATTGATGTACCAAAGGAAAGAGGATCTTAATCAAAGGAAAGGGGTAAGGAAATGTGACATTTGAAGGTGCTTTGTGCTTTCCAGAATTTGATTCAAGATTTGTGCCTGAATAGTATTTCAGCAAATTGCTATGTTCTAGCATAAACAATATGGGAATTTTTGGTGGAAACAAGATGCAATTGTTTTATTCAGTCAACTGAAAACAGAATGAAGAGTTTTAGATTCTTAGAAGAATCTTCTAAGAGCATTGGAAAAAAATATTATGACACTTTCCTTTGGTAAACCAGCAAATATAAGCAACAGAACAGCTTCTAGTACTGGCCCAAGAAGCCCAAAGGACAAAATGATGCTTTGTGCAAGAAGTAGCTTTAGATCACGTTACGTGCAGAATGTGCCGACAAATCTTTATGGTGACTTATTTCACCAAGCCTGATGTTATTTAGTAGGGTTTTAGATAAGAAGCAGACAGAACATATCTCAGAAAATTTCAAAGAGGTATTCTAGTATCCTTCTGCCTTACAGAGCAAATTGCCCCTGGCATTACCCTGATGTCCAATTTCCCTTCTGTTTTGCATCTCTATCACTGGAAAAGCGGAATAGAAGCAAGAGAAATCAGTTTTCAGATCCCATCTTTGAGCTATACATGGAAAGAAACTTGAAAGACCTCTTGGCAAAAATACGGCTTGAGACGCCTCCCAACACAGAGAAATAAAAGAGAACTTCAGAGATGTTCTGAAAATGCCTGAAAAGGGAATTCTCATGTTCTTAATAGTGATTAAGTACATTAAAACTCAAACTTTCATAGTGCTGATAACATTTCTTCCACGCACAACAGTATGATATACTATCTCTGTATTGGATATTAAATGCCAAAGGTAAAAATAAAATCTGTGTTTTTGTCCTTACCTGCAGCCTGGTACGTGGCCCAGGGATTTTTGGGGAGATCATAATCTATTGGAATATAACACCTCCTCATCAGACAGAATTTACTAAGGTATCGGGAACTTTGACCATGCGAGATAGGCAGTCTGCAGCAGTTGTTCTAATACAGGTATATAAGAGATCTGACACTAGTAGCTATTTCAACTACTTTCTTTTATTTTCTTAGGATCTTGGTTAGAAATTAGTTATACCTCTCTCCCTGGAAATTGTTTAAATACTTCTAGCTGTTGTTGGTTCTTTTCCCTAGGCTGTAGATGACAACCGTCCCGAGGAGAAGCATTACTACCAGTTTCAACTAACCAGAATCAGTGATGGAGGACTCATAAATGAATCTAGCAGCACAGCAAATATTACCATGGCCGCCAGTGATTATCCATATGGAGAGTTTGCATTTGCCCGTGAACTATTGCAAACAACAGAAGACGAAATATGGGTATTGGATTAAAATTCTTTCTTATGTAAAATTACTGACAGATATCAACATCGTTGCTAGAATTATGCTCAACTTTAGAAAGAAAAGAAATCAGTCTCTAAAATGGCTGAGGCTATCTGTTAAATTATGTGTACTCTGTACTTCATAAATGAAATTATTGTTACCTGACAGAACCATTGAAAATGTGCCTTTAGAACATCTCCTAAAGACAACTGTAACAAA
>NW_008237233.1:989513-1001697 GCF_000691975.1 Corvus brachyrhynchos | reverse complement strand
GGGACAGCAGAGGAAGGAATGGATTTTACTCCCACAGTAAGGGAAATGGTGTTTGAACCAGAGGAGGAAAGTAAAATTATATTGATTGAAATTCATGATGATGACTTTCCTGAAGGTCCTGAATACTTTTCATTGATGATTACTGAAGTGGAACTCCAAGGAAGGTAAAGTTAAAATTCCCAATTGTTTTGTTACAAGCAGAAGAACAAACTATATTTGGATTCTGATATACCTGCATGAAGTCACTGCTACACATTTCATCTGTTTTACTGTAAAATTTTGTAAGACAGCTATAACTGTAATCATAATAGAAAATGGATGTATGAGAAACCCAATCATTTTAACCTTAGTATAAAGATGCTGCTGATTAAGTTTTATTAAAGCTTAAAATCCATACATTAGATACAAGTTTCCAAGTTGCAAGAAATTTCTATAAAAAGATGAAATGAGAAAGACAAAATGAAAGATGCACATTTCTATGTATAAACTATTATTTTTGCAAACATAATAATATGAAAAAATGTGACAAAAGTCTTCAGTAATAACTGTCAGAAAATAAACATATTTGCAGTAATTGACAAATTGTTACACACATATCTTTATACTTCCACAAGAAGTTTAAAATGTATTTTTATGTTTTGGTCTTTCTTATGTTCTTGCAAGTGGATTTGATTTTACTGTAAGAGAGAATGGTCTACAGGTGGATCAACCTCCAATAATAGGAAATATCTCCACAGTACGGGTCACTATTGGAAAAAATGACAATGCTGAAGGTGTCATAGAATTTGATCCAGAGTATATCCTTCTAGAGGGTAAGTTTACCTGAAGTTCTCACTGTGGTTTAGAAGATAAGGCTATGGCATAAATTTTGAAATAACATAACTTCTTCTCAATTATTTTTATAGTGGAAGAGGATGCTGGATTAATCATGGTTCCTGTTTTGAGAAAGCGTGGAACTTATGGCAATGTCACAGCTGATTTTCTTTCTCGAAGTATTTCTGCACTTCCTGATGGTGTTGACTATGTCATCCATAATAATTCTGTCATTTTCTGTCATGGACAGAACCAGTCTTTTATTTATATCTCTATTATAGATGATGAAGAAAGGTAATGAAATTTTCAGATATTTATTCACCAATTTACTTCTAATATGGTCCTTTTTAGCATGCACTAAAAAATCTACACATGAGCGTGTATAGAGCTGGAATATAGAAACAAATTTCTGCAGTGCTAAAAAATCACCTGAGGGGGAATATCACCTAAAGGGGGAAAAAGAAGCTGTTATATTAGAGTGTCACACTTCCTGTTAAATAATATGCAACTGAATACAGTTTTTAATTACATTATAAGAAATATTGGTGACAATAGTCCTGCTATGAATAAAATAATTTTTTGTATTTTTGTTTAACTTAACACTAGTAAAAAATGGAACATTATTTTTATTTCAGATATCACCATTCTATGAAAATAGAAGGAATCTTGTACATTGCACCTATGGAAATGATTTCTTGAGTCCTTTAAACAGATCCAGTTGGATGCATGATTGAACAACTAAGTATAGTTTTATTTTTTTTTTCTCTTAGATATCTCAGAATGTCTTTTTCTTTTTCTGGGCAGTGAATTTGCAGAGCAATTTGAAATCCAGCTGACAGGAGCCACTGGTGGAGCAGTCCTGGGGCTCCACCTGGTGAGCCAGGTCACCATTGCAAAAAGTGACTCTCCCCAGGGCATGGTCCGATTTCTCAACCAAAGCCAAATTATTCTTCCCAACCCTGATGCAACCACAACAGTGTCCCTGGTGCTGGAAAGGACTGGGCGGTTGGTGGAAGCACAGGTGGGTCTTGCCTGTCAGAGACTGAAAGTTTGCCAGTGACTATGTCAAAAAGCTCCTGCATTTTGCTTTGAGAGCTTTCTCAGTGACTGATTTCTATTAGGATAATTACAGTTTTTTATTAAACATGAATTACTTATAGTTGCAGTATAACAGAAAATGTTGCTACCCGTTTAAACTCCTCTTTCTCCTCCTGCTTGCCTTCTTTTATTATGGTATTGTGTACATTGTTCTGAACTAGCTCCTAATCCCACCAAAATTATGGTTAACTTCATGTACTACCACTAGTTTAATTCAGGAAATTGCTTACTATGAGTTTTCTAGAGTGTTTTTTTACTCTATACAGACCATTTATAAAGTGAAGGTGTAACTATAAAACATGGCAGGCCTTTTATAGTCTTGTCAAATGATTGGAAAATTTGCATTAAAAACCATGAGCTCCTCTTCTCCACATAAAAATTGCCTAAGCCTTTGACTTTTTCTAGAAGTCATTGGAGAAAAGTGGAAAACAATTAAATTACCAAAATAATAATTGTAAAGTGCTGAATATGACCTCCTTAAAAGCAATCTAATTTGTGGGAATTGCTGGAAATGCTATAGCTAATCAGGCTGAAGAAATATGAAGGATTCGTAGTTTCCTTCATAATCTGAAGCATTGAAAACTTTTATGATAGAAAATGCTTATTTTCAGACTTGACCTCACACTTCAAAGGGAAATGGTTTTGATCATGAGTACTCATGTGGGAGGTTTTGCAAAACAAGTCATAAAAGGGCAGAGAAGTAGACACTGGCCTGTGTGATTCCTTCTATATGCTAAAGAAATCTTAGTTTCTTTTCTATCATCTAGAATTTAATAAACTGGCATTTTGACTAACACTACAAAATTCCCATTTGTAAATTTGCAAGTTTACTTTTCCAAAGGCTTCTATATTTTGCCCCATAGAATTAATTATGACTATTTTGTATCCTGTATTAACAGCAAAGATTTAAACATAGCTAAGTACTTTTGGAACTTATTCTGTCATTTCTCCCATTGGGATGCTATTATAACATATCACCCCTGTAAATCTGAAAATGATCTCTTCCACAGATTAATTGGGACATTTTGGGACCCAATTCAGAAGAGATTTTGTCTCCCCTGAATAGTGACATTGGTGACCCTGTGAATGGATCATTCTATTTTGAAGAAGGAGAAGGAGGTCTGAGAACAATTAATCTACAAATCTATCCTCATGATGAAGTTGAAGTTCGGGAAACCTTCATTATTCGACTGAGCCTTATGAAAGGTGAAACAGAAATAGATTCTAAGGCAAACAGCATTACACTAATAGTAAGTTATTATTGCTTCTCTTTTTTCAGAGATTTCTGTTGATATTGGTATTTATCCTGCAAAGCTTTTAAAAATGAATCACAATGATTACTGAGTCATTTGCCTTTTTTGACCTTTGTACTATTGTGGTGTATTGTGTTCAATTCTGAAAGAAAAAGGGCAGAGAATCTGTCAGTAAAAATTGGTATAAAAGCGCTGAGCTGGCTCTCTTATTTGCAATTTTCTATAGTTCTCTTTGGAAAGAGCACGGATTAAGCCCACATTTCTATATGTCTATATGTTGTGGTTTAAACTCAGGAGGAAATTAAACCCCACTCAACTGATTCCCTTCCCCTATGCCCTCTGGTGAGAGTGAGACAAAAACCAGTGTTTCTGAGTCGAGATAAGAAAAATTTACTTGAAAACACCAATTAGATGAGAAACAAACAGTTACAGCAACAATATTAATGACAAAGGGATACAATAGAGAGTGTGATTTACACACAAAAAGGTGCTCACCACCAAAGCTCCACCAAGACAAAGACAAAATGTCTTTTTTCCCTGAGCCAGTAAAAAGCAACGATGGACAAATCATACACACACACACACACTCCTCCCCAAATCCTGAGACAGCAAAAACCAGTGATGGACAAACTCTCCAGGCTGGACCCCTTGGCCTACACCTGCACCGACCACAATCATGCGTGTGTGTGGTAGATAACAGTGATCTGGACACATCCACAGCTCCAGGCTCCAACCCCTCAGCAGCTGCAAGAAAAGTAGGACATTGTCACTCTTGACATCTTCTTCAGAGGAAAGGAGAAAATCTGACTTCTCACAGTGCAAGAGAAATGCAGATGTTTTTGAGAGAAGGCAGAGTTATCAAAGACAAATTAGTGCTCTAGGGATACTACAACTAAGGAAATATTTATAAGGCTGCTACAAGAAGCCCTCAAAAAAATCTCTCCTAGAAATTGTATTTTTATTTTATTATCTGGTCTGTAAAGTGTTGATGGAATTAGCTCTTATTTGCACAGTCCCCTCAGGAAGTCAGGTCACCCCAAATTCTTGTTGCAGCTAATGGCTCACACAGATGGATATAGATGAGGTCTCTTTCCCATAGTGCTGAGATTGCAAACTGATCGTGCGAGAAGTGTTTCTGTATACTAGCTCAAGGTGCCTGAGCATTTCTTGCTTTAGTATCAAAATATTCAGATGAAGCATTTGAAATATAACTCTTGTTTTTTTTCTTCCTTGGACACGGGAACTGAAAACTGAAAAGGGGACACTCAAAACTTTCTCTGCTGTATTTAAAACTAACAGATATGTGCCCCTTTACCACCTAGCAGTGGAAATCTTAGTGGTTTGAAGAAGAATACAACTCACACTACATTTCTAGTTATTTAAATGTTTGTTTACCTTTTTTACAGATAGAGAAGTTTGGTGATCCCAATGGAATTGTACAGTTTGCTCCTGAATCATTAACTGAGATTAACTATGCAGAACCCTCAGCAGACGAAGGGCCACAAAGTATTACACTGTTTGTCAAACGATTTCAAGGCATTCTGGGGAATGTAACGGTATTCTCACTCTTCCTAGTAAACAGTATAATCTGAAATCATCCTCAATGTCAATGTATGGAAAAATATCTTATTCTGTGCTTTTCAATTGCTTGTTTCTCAAATTCGTTTTCCTAAATGTTGCCTTTTAGACTGACTTTAAGAAGGGCTTAGCCCTAGTAGTTGTGGTTTGGATAGTAAAATTCAGTCTTTCCTGGTTAGGGGAAATAAAAGAAAAACAATACTGCTGTGCTCCTCTCACTTTCTTCCTCTCCCCATTTTGATGGGAGAACAGAAGAGACCATACTTTCATAGTGAGTTTTCTTTGAGGTCATCACAATTTACTTTTTTTAGACAGAATCAGACTTCAGGTTTCTTTGAACCATGCACATTGTTTTTTTACCTAAAGTTGTTCAGAAGTCAGCGTTTTAACAGGAACTCATTTAATTTAAAATAAATTGATCAATTAATAGAAGCATCTGCTGTGTTTAATGAGAGTTCTTCATTCCTTTCCTATGTGAGGAATACTGGAAACAGGAAAAACAGCAAGGGTATTTTGGTCTAACAATAGAAAAAAATTTGAAAAATATTCATAGATTCCACATAGTTTTACATAAATCTTCTGAAACTAGACAAGGGAAATATTTATATTCATAGTACTGTTAATGGAATAACACCCTCTTTAGTAAAATAGTTTGTGTGATAGGATATTCTTCCTATGCATACCTAAAGAAATTTTTATTTTACACATTTAAAAGCAGTCTCTTCCATATCCTGTCTATACTGAATCCTGAATACACAAGTTTCTGACATTGCAGGTAATTTTTCTTTCTTTTATGTTTCCATTTTCTGTACTCATTTCAGGTTTACTGGGAAATATGTAGTGAATCTGACATCACGGGTGACTTTCTTGAGACAGAGGGATCTGTTGTGATTGCTGATCAGCAGAGTACAGCTGAGATAATTATTTACCTGTTACCTGATGATGTTCCAGAACTGGATGAAAACTATGAGGTGAAGCTGATTGCAGTGGAAGGTGGAGCAGATTTAGACCATGAGAAAGGCGTTTCAAAGATCACAGTGTTAGCAAATGATGATCCTTATGGAGTGTTTGCCCTGTACTCTGATCAGCAGTCAGTATTGGTAGAAAAAACCTTGGATCGATATGTTCAGGTTAATGTAACTCGGCATGCTGGGGCATTTGGAGAAGTGATAGTCAAGTACCGTGTCATATCCCTTCATGATGAAGCACTAATTGAACCTGAGAATGAGGTGGGATTCCTCACAATAAAGGATGGTGCCAGCTTTGGAGTAAAAAGAGTGCCAATAAGCAACCAGGTGTGTACTACTCTTTTAGCTCCTGTGATATCTATTGTTTTTATTTGTTTCATCAGAATACAAATAAGATAAAAAACTCTCACTAGTATCAGCTGTGAAGAAGCAGAAAAGAGAGTTTTGGTGTTATGAATTTCCTGTTTATGGAGTAGAACTGGGTTTGAAAATCACATTTTCTGATAATAATTGCAAAATCACTGCTATGCATGTGTTCAAATATTTAATGTTTCTTTACATTGTTGCTTTGTGTTACTATCAGTTCAATATTTTATTATTACATGTATGCAGATATTTTCTCAAGTTTCCCTTTTTGGTTGTAAATAGTGATCTGTCATTTGTGACTCGTGAAGCAGAAGACAAATGCACCTGCAGTCCTCTGTGTTTCCTGTCTGTTTATCATTATTATCACAGTCTTACATCCACCCTTACATGCTCTTACAAACATCACAGATATTTTTAACCCCAAGGATTAAAAAATCAAGTTAAGGCCCACTGCGTCAGATGCAACTTTTTAAGATGGCAATAGTTTCTTTAAAAATTCACTTTCCATCAAACTGTCGGCGGATTACTTTCACAATATTGGTGGCTTAACTGTAATTCTTTTGAGAAACATAATCAACAAAACACTTGTCTTGAAAATGCTGCTTTTTTGTATGTAAGCAGAACAAAATCTGCAGATTGTTCTGTTAATTATTTGAACTGTTGGATAACATGGTTTTAGTGGAATTAAATTTCTACCTTTTTAACTAAATTCTCTCTCTCAAAGGCATTTATTTCACTGGGCTTGAATTTTACTCTGGAACTGACTAATGTAAGCCTGGTTAGGGGACGTGCCAAGGATGTGCCTAAAATATTAGAAATAGCAAAGTCTGCTTTGGTGCTTATTCCTGAGGAAGCTGCCAATTCACAGGTAAGTAGCCTGGTTGTGGTGTCATGTTCACAACCCAGAAGAAAGGTACACTTCATTACATACGATACCTCTTATAAGAACTCAGTGAAGTTTTCATTGTAATCAATATGACAGAAAATATTTTCCTGTTATTACTTGTGCTGTATGTCATTCTTTCCTCTGATACAAATTCTTATATAAATGTTTTAATATACTTGGAAAAGGCCTCTTCATCTATAAAATGTAAGTAGTGTAAATATTTACATGAAATGGGAGTTCTAAGACTTAAAGGAAAATAAGTAAATCTGGACAATGTAGTTTCTATAAGTACAACAACCCCAAAGCAGATATTACCATGTATTCAGTATTATGTGCAAAAAGAGATGGAATCTATGCTGGGTGTTAATGCAGATGTCAGTAATCATTGAGTGATAAATTTTCCATTTGTCTATTTTGTATGAGAGTGGGAAATGATAATTTGCCTACTTTGATATGGTATGTGTGCTACCGTCCCCTTTTTTTATGTCAGGCAAAGGTAATAGCATGATGAGGTTTTAACTCTTAAATTTTATTGAAGTTTTTACTTAATGATTTTAATTATCTTGAAGCATTGTTCTGCTTTTTAATTTGCAATGAAACTTAAGTCAAATATACACTGTTTACAGTGTATTTCAGTGTATATTTCTGTATACACTGTTTACAGAAAGACTATTATATGCTATATACTACCATATATCCAGTTATCATTGCTCTTAGATTATGCAAATTATCTTCACTTCTATTTGCTACTCAGAGAAAAAGAAAAGTAGATCACAGTAGCAAGAATAATTTTGTGAACAATGTCATGGGGCAACCACTTACTTTTAACTGGATACACTATTAATAAGTTATTTTAGACCTATGTATATGTATATATACATGGAGAGAGAGAGAGAGAGTATTACTGTTATTACCTGTGAATACTGAGGGCAGGCTGAGGGCAGGTTTGATTTATTTTTCTTCTAAACAATAGACACAGATTGCTATACTCACGGTTTTCAGTACTGAAATGTCACTCATACTTGTTCCTTTTCCCTGCAATCTAATTGTCAGAAATCTAAAATTTACAAGTATTATTAAAAAGCTGTGAAGGAAATATATATATATTCCTACGTACATTGATACATACATTTATCTGTATGTATGCATCCTTATTGTAAGATGCCCATTTTACAAATTGTACTTCACATATGTTATCGTCCATTTTTATTCCATTTTCTGATAAAATCTACTATGTTTCCACAGGTTGGCTTTGAATCTGTGATATTACGACTTACAAACATTGTAGCAGGGACAGGCCATGCTGTCATAAGCAGAAGAGGAGTTTATGGTTCTGTAATAGTTAACTGGATTTCAGGATATCCACCGGACCTAGTCACTGACTCTGTTAAACTAGGCAACATTACTCCTCCATTTGGTGAGTAGTTGCAATGTACAGCTACAAGGACAACAGCTATGACAGTTGCCTAAGTAATGATACCACCTTTTAGTTGTTTGTACCTCTACATGTTTCCTTTATTAATAAAGAGTCATTAGAATGAAATTGTGTGATCCAATTTTTATCTGTAAGGGATGTATTTACTTTACAAGAAAAAAAAACCAAAACTTTTCTTCATAGACACAGTGCTATGCCCCTGAAGGACAGCTTTACATAGGAAAAATCCTTATCATGAAGATTTCTTCTCCCTCAAAGGAGTGGAATTTTGACTAAAGTCCCTATGTCAGTATATTCCCAGGTAAAAAGAGAATTCCTGTTTAGTGATTTTGACTTGCTCCATCATTCTCCTTTCAGGTACTGTTGTATTTTCTTATAGGGAGGAAAGTAAAGTGATTTCATTTCAGGCTACTCCAAACCTAAATAAACCTGAGACATTTGCCATCACTTTAACAGCAGTGCACAGCCATGTGTCTGGTGGGGCTCGCCTGAGGTAAGGATATTACTTAGACTTCTGAGTTGCACTGATGCTGCAAGAATTATGACATGTATAGAGGTATATACCTCATACATAGCCCTATTAAATTATAGGTTGCTAGCAAATTGTAGTTCCTTCTTTGATAAATTTGTATGTCTTGTCTCACATGGAAACAAATATCAATACTGCAGATCTGGTCTGACCAGAACTAAGGCTTTTCTTCAATTCCAGTATGTTTTCTGGCATTGCGATCTAGGGTGCCTAGAATGTGTCTAGAATGATGGAGGCAGTTAGGAAACTGAGCAACCAAAATCAACAGTTTTAACCAGAAAGCTGAAGAATGAAATAGATTCTGTCAATTTTCAGTGTCCCTAAAATTCCATACTTAGATCTTAGATGACAAACATTATTTAAAATAAATCAAATGAAATAAGAAATGCTCTAAAAATGCCCGATTTATATTAAACACCTGTTTTATTCTTAAAAATTAAAACATTACATTCAATGTTTTTCATCTCCCTTAAGTTGTTATCTGTTCTTCAAACTATTTTCACTCTTCCTTATTGAAGATGAAAGTGTATTAAAAAATGGGCATAGAGTGACACTGTATGGAGAAAGGTATTGGCTTCACCATGTTAAAATTGCACTGGCAAATCTGAAGGAAGTCAGGAGTGAGCCAGATGCCTAAATTCCTCAAACTGACCCTTTCTCCTAGGCTTGTCCATCCTATGGACTCGAGTCCTCAAGCACATGTTTACTGTGCAAGTCAAATACCTTAAGTGTACTAGAGTAACCTTTCCTAGAAAACTTAAAACTGCATCCCACAAGAAGTAAAGCTCACTTTGAAGTTTTGGCTTCCTTCGTGGTGGAAGCGTCTCGTGTGTTAGCCAAATCCACTCACTGTAATTGTGCCATTTGATAGCCTCTGGCATTGAATAATGGGTCAGTTCTAGAGAGAAGGGAATGACACAAGATTTAGCAGAGTCAGTCTAATATTTTGTAATAAGAAGGGGATATATTTAACAGGAACAAAGTAAATCTGAAACTGATACTGATAACAAGGCTGAGATCTGGAAAAAAAGTACTTTGATTAATATTGTAAAGAGGCAGTATTTCAAAGCCTTACTGTATATTTTAAAATAACCTCCTGTCATTCTCTAGCTTTCTGGCTAAAACTGTAGACCTGCTAGCATCTGTCTACTTCACAGCCTTCCCTTGGTACAGGAGGTTTGTTCAATGTTTAAAACTGGTATTACTTGTAGTGGCTGTATTATATTCCTGCATTATGTCCACAGTAGGAAGACCTACTTTCCTTTGCCTCTCCATTTTCTCAGGAAGACCATATTTTTTTTATCATTTATTCAGTATCCTGGACTGACTTAGGATGCATTAAGCCTGTGGAGGGCTGTTCAATCCAAATATTGCAAAAGCATTTTTAGGGAACTTCTTTATGTCTTGCTTTGTATGGTTCCTATTTCTTCCCTCTACACATTTTTAATCCACTTTCTTACAGCCGTCATTGATTGCTCACTGAAAATTATTATGCTTTATTGTTCTACTTCTCATTATTCATATTTCCTCTGTCAATGTGATATCATTTCTGTTTCAGATCAGGATTTACAATAGCTGAAATTGAGCCAATGGGGATCTTCCAGTTTGACCTTAACTCAAGATCAGTTTCAGTTGAAGAAGATATCCAGGCAGTGAGATTACATGTTCAAAGATTGTTTGGTTTTCAAAGTAATCTCACTAAACTGACATATCAGACCATTCCAGGAAGTGCCAAACCACTAGAAGACTTTATACCCATCTACAATGGAGAGCTTATGTTTTCATATTTTCAGACAAGTGCAGTGATAGAAATATCAATAATTGATGACACTGTGTCTGAAATACAAGAATTTTTTCTTGTAAATTTGACTTCTGTGGAAATTCTGGATGTTCAGCCAATGAACCTTGACTGGAGTCCCCGTCTGAATCCAGTTTTCAGTGTTGCAACAGTTAATATCCTGGCTAATGATATTCTTCATGGAATACTAAGTTTGGGGCCAGAGTTTATTTATGTTGAAGAAGATACAAACAACAATACCTCCAACACAGCAGTGCTTCAGATCAGAAGGACCAAGGGATTTACTGGTGATATTAAAATAACTGTTAGAACCTTTGGGGGAGTGAGTGCACAGAGTGGAGTAGATTTGTATCCTTTTGGAAATGTTTATGGAAAATCAAACTTCACATGGGCAATGGAAGGGGAAGATTTTGAAGAACAGACAGTCTCTCTGACTTTGCTGGATGGAGAAAGTGAAAGCCAGGTGTCCATAAAAATTTTTGATGATGATGAGCCTGAAGGACAGGAATTGTTTTATGTTTTCCTCTCAAATCCTGAATATGGAGTTCAGATTGTGGAAGGAAAGGATGAACATGGATTTGCTGCTTTTGCAACAGTAATTATTGAAGGTAATATTATTTCCTCCAGGAAATTAGTAAATATATTTGACTTAAATAACCGTAAATAACTGTATGTTCTTTTAGCAATTTTCATGTAAAATTTGAATTCTATATAATAATAAACAGGTTATTCTATTCCCAAATCCAAAGTTTTCCAGACCAGAGGAAGTATCTAATGTACGAAGCCCACTTATCATCCCTCAGAAATGTAACTCAAAATACATCTATATGTGCTACTTATCTCTGTTCTTACCCTTTATGAAGGGAGAATGCTGAGTGTAAGTGTTTGTGTTGAAGATGGAGTAGCATTGCAGGCTCATTTGTTTTTTTCCCATTTTTCTTGTTCCAACCCTTCCTCCTGGGACATGAGGTTCCCATTTCAGTAGATCCATGACTTCCAAATTCAAAGAGTAAGTGGGATACTTTATGATACAGACCTGTGACTATGAGAAGAGTCACCAATTAACTATGGTATGAAAAGGAAAGTGTCCAAGAAGAAACTGTTATAGAACAGCTGGGCTTCCATTGTTTGTTCTCAGTATTGCATAAATGATCCTTTCTCACAGTACTGTAGTGCTGCATTCAGACCAAATATTTTGTACGATAATTGTAAATGCTGACCACTTCTTGAGAGTTTGTGGCACAAAAGGATCACTGCCTTTTTGCTTGCTTTGTTTCTAAAGACCAGATGATTTGTATTTTGCCACTTAAGGTACTTTGCTTTCTCAAGTTCGAGAATGCTTTAAGCTTTTTTTTCTTTTTGTTTTACCTTGTTTTCCCTTTTCCTAACTTAGTCTATGAGATATGATTTCGTAAAAAAAAACGTCATGGGCCATTTGAATACAGGAAGACTTTGCTTAC
>NW_008237233.1:980903-989498 GCF_000691975.1 Corvus brachyrhynchos | reverse complement strand
AAGAGGAGAGACATAAAAATTTACTGATCCATTTTTTAAATAATGCATTATGGCAGCAGTGCTCCATGGGAGACAGTGAGTATAAGTTGAAGTGAGATTTAGCCTGCATATTTTTTTCTATTGAGTACAGAGAGGCAGTGGCACAGGTTGCTTGGGGAGGTTTGCATGGTCTCTCTCCATCCCTGGAATTTTTTAAAGCCCCAACTAGACAAACCTCTGAGCCATCTGGTCTGGTTTCAGAGCTGATTCAGCTTTGAGAAGGCTGTTGGACTAGAGACTTACAGGGCCCTTTTAGCCTGAATTGTGTTGGCATTTGGTCACATGTATTTCACACACTTCGTATTTTTAAGTCTTTCATTTTTTTCAATGGATGGAGTGTGTACAGAGTACAAAAAACAGTTTCTGTTTTCATTCTTTGCTACTATTCTTAATTTACACTCTAGAATTTCAAATATTAGCATTTCTTAGTTTTATTTTAATCAGTAGAATAATAACAACTATTTTTGAAAGTAAATTCCTTATGAGAGTCCTGGCAGCATTTTTGCATGGGAGCTTGTATTTTCAAGTGTAGTCATCCTCTGCTTCTGGGGATGGAGGGCAGGAATGGGCATACATAGTCACCAAAGAAGAGCTTTTCTTTCAGTCACTGTGCTACTGTGAGAAAGTGATGTCAGAGCTCCAACTTCCCCTAGCTTTTAGTTATCTGTCTAGCTTACCAGCTGAATATAAACCAATGTTAACTGTAATATAAATTAAGTTTTAGAAAGAAGTTGGGAATTGCAACAAATTTTAGGCTAACTCAATTTTAGGCTAAACAAGAAAGTAAGGTCCAACATTACTGGGATTTTTGTGTATTTAGATATTCTTAAGAAATCAATGTGGGTATTGAGAACTAGGATTAAGCTGTGCTGCTGGATGAGTCTGTGAAGCAACCAAGACTGTATACAAAAACAGATCATATGAAACACTTTCCCTTCATGTGCATTGGCATGGTAGAATTTACCATGGAAGTAACCAGTCCCCTGGGTATGCACATTAACTGCAGAAGTATGTTTATAGGCACAGGTTGGAATTTGATCTTGTATCGAATCCCACAGAAATGTATTAATGTGTTCTAGAGTTACTCTCTCAGTACAAAGTGTCCATACAGTTGGAACATGAGACAACGCATTAAGGAGAAGGGTCAAAGCATGTACCTGCATTTAAGTGTATAGATAAATACCATAGGTTAAATATTTGTGCATGCATATAAGCAAACACACAGTTTCTGTTCATCTTACTATATATATTTACATTTAGTAAGCACTGGGGTGGAAGTAGATTGCTTTTTCAATTGCAGAGTAAAGCCGTCACTACCTGCAAGGAGAAATCCTTTAGAAGCAAGATTTGATTGGGCACTGCAAAGACATTTATTTCCCCTCATTAACACCGGGATTTTTTTATCTTCCACTGGTGTTTTTCTGAAGTTACTTACATTCCCCTGAGAAAAATGTGGTTTTTTGCAGCTCACTAGTTCCACACATGGAATTAAAGATGCAAGAGAAAAGCTGATGTAATAATCTGTGAAAATGGATGGCTGCAACAACATCCTGGATAGGATGAATAAGAAAGCTTAAGTTATGTCATCGGAAGCCCATCTTTATCCCATTACCTACTGCTTCAATGTTGTTCACCTAGGCATATGTTGAGGCCCATTTCTGTTCAGACAGAATTTTTAAGATTTCTGATAAACATAGCTGGAGTGATTATCTCATAAAGGCATTGTAAGCAAGGTTTTTGACACTGATCTGGAGATTACTGTAACATCTAGTCTCTTGAAGCCAAGGTACACAGAATTCAGTCAGTTTGTTGAATGTTGCTGAAAATACAAGCTTACATGCAAAAATGCTGCCAGGACTCTCATAAGGAACTTACTTTCAAAAATAGTTGTTATTATTCTACTGATTAAAATAAAACTAAGAAATGCTAATATTTGAAATTCTAGAGTGTAAATTAAGAACAGAAATATTAAGAGAATTGAGCTGCCCCTAAATAGTACTTTGCAGCATGCTTTTGATACCTGACTGTTTGGGTTTTTAGCGGTTGTGCACATTAAAATTATAATTTATTCCCAGCTCAACTTTCTTGCTTACTACTTTCATGGACTATTTCCTACACAGGAAGTGATCTCCAAAATGGCATCCTGGGATTCATTCCAGAAGTGCAAAGTGGCCTGGTACTTGATGAAGACTCGGAAAAGAGAGAGGTGCTGCTGACTGTCACACGGCAATCAAACAGGTGCAGGCAACAGCTGATTCCAGTGCTCTTCCCACACTCTGTACACTCTGTAATATGCTATCTTGAATCACAGGAGCTACTGTTACTGGAAGAGGTTTTCATTATAGAGTTTTATAATAAGTGTTTGCCTTTCAGCTTTTTTTTTTTTTCAGCCTTTAATAGTGTCACAGATTTTGGCAAAGGGGCATTTAAGTTGTGAATATAATTAAGTCTGTCACTGTATTGGTATAAAGCAGAAACAAGAAGAATCTCAAATGCTTACTATTTTATACTGTAAGTCAGCAAGTGTGAAGATTTTGCTTAAGGTAAAGTATTTGCACTGCTAAAGGTGTAACTCCAGTTCTCACCTCTCTCTGTAATGTAAGTAGCTATGAATACTACAAGGAGCAACTAAGAAGTTATGTAAGTGCCAGTACGCTTAAGTCTTCACTTCTTTCCTAATTAGTACTTATATATGTTGTACATTTATGTGTACCTTAAAGAAAAATGCTCAGGTATGGTAAATTCCTTACACTTACAGGAAAGAAAAATTCTACCTGGCTTTCCAGGCCAATGGTTACTGTAGTATTAATAAAAGTACTTGGGCACATCCCTGCTTTCCAAGCACCAGTGTCTCTTATTCAGATAATTGCATGTTATCTGAGACAAAAATTCAGAAGAATCTGGGTTCCCATAATTACTTTATTTTCTTCTTCTGTTACTTTTCTTTTATAATCTAAATAGATTTTAGAGGAAGAAATTTAAACAAAAAGAGCTATTTTTTTAATTGTAAAGCAGTTGATTCCCTAATGATTAGTTTTAAATAACAACATAAAATGTATGTTATGTCTGTGGTTTATGTTTCCTAAATCGGTTGTGCTCTCCTTCAGTACATGCATACTCTTCTGTTTTGCTTATAGAGCTTTTGAAGATGTGAAAGTCTTCTGGCGTGTGACCTTTAATAAAACAGCTGTTGTCCTTCTGAAGGATGGTGTGAACTTGGAGAATGAACTTGTATCTGTGCTGGGAGCCACGACCTGCATAGCAGGTCAAACAATGTGCAACATCTCCATTGAAATAAAACCTGATCATGTAAGTAATTATTGGTCATTTATGTACAGCATTGAATTGCAATTTATCAAGATGAAAAAACTCCTCCAATCCAGAGGAACTGATATTTAGTTTGACAATAGTAACTTGATACCTGCTCGGTTTCTCTGGAACGTGTTTATTTATAGGCTTGTACTGCCTCCATTGTGACTAGTAAAAATTTGGGAAGGAGATAAGTATTTAGTTTGGAGAGTAAAATGCAGATCTTAGATTTTTATGTAACATATATAAAAAAGAATGTAGTTGTTTCAGTGAAATGTTTGTTCATACACTCTTATCCTTCACACAGTAAGTTTTTCATCTATCAAAGCATTTCTTAGGGTGGTTTACGGAAAACATATTCTGTAAGTAATATCTCATTCCACAAAAAAACCTTTGAGTCTAACTTGTGTGTAATTTTATTTTCCTAAATCTAGCACAGTGATCTGTGAAAACTCATAGAACTGCATAAGAATCTGAGTGTCTAAAAATCTGTCACTGCTCGCATCCACCTTGTGAATAGTGAAGTTCAGTTTAGGAGTCATCATCCACTAAATTGCATTTGTCAGTTGGGTATGTCTAAGTCTAAGAACCTTGTGAGAACCAGTTGGCACTATAAAATACAGACATGATTGTATTAACACAAAGCACAGTGTTCAGTCATTTTTATTGAAAAGAGAAGGAAAAAATATTTTAGTGCGAATACTCAGTAGTTAAAGTAATCCGTTAAGAAAGGAAGGATTAATGTTTGCCATTCTTTTAAAGTTGAAGAGTTTTAAATTTTCTAAGAAATTATCCTAGCATCCAGGCTAGTGGCAAAGCCAAGATTTGGACAGTGGAAAAGGACTAGATGGGAAGATTTCCATGTTTTTTCTGTCTCAGTTCTAGAAAATACCGCAAGATGCTGTATGTGGGAAACCAGGATTTCCCATTTAGGAAGCAGCACGCATTCCCTTAGTTCCAGAAGAGGGCCATTTCCCTTCTCCATCATCAGAGGTTATCTTTACATTACAGAGCCAATGAATACATGTATAGGGCACAGACTGCCTTGCTGAGTAAACTGAGATTATGAACCTCTTTAGCCCACAGAAGTTATATCAGTATTTAATGACAGCAGTGCAGAAGCTGCAGAGACATGCAGTTGTGCCACATGAAGCACAAGCCTGTGCCACTCTAGCAAGTGCTAATGGAAGGCTAAAGCTCCCCATTCATTCCAGTAAAATTGTCTGTCATTTGTCAAGAACATTTCATTCAAAAAATTACTTAGAAATTTAATTGAAAATATATGCTATTTGTCCCTCCAAATATTTCCTAATTCTTCTTCCAGTTCTTCTTTCATAAGTTAGCAGATAAATTAGTAGTAAATACATTAAAAAATGATGAAATAATAAATACATTAAATAAGTACTTTACGTTTTTGTAGGATACATTCCAGCTTTTGTAAGTTTTACTTAGTCAGATGTACTGATTTTATTAGCTAAAATCCTAGAATTAAAGTAGGATTTCCAAAAATTCAGAGCTGAAACACAAAGCTTTTTTATGTAGTGGGTTGACCCTGGCTGGATGCCAGGCATGCCCCAAAGCCTCTCTATCTCTCCCCTCTGCAGCTGGGCAGGGGAGAGAAGATATAACAAAAGATTTATGAGCTGAGATAAGGACCAGGAGAGATCATTCACCAAACACCATCATGGACAAAACAGGTTCAAATTAGAGATATTAATTGAATTTATTACTAACAAAATCAGAGCAGGATAATGAGAAGTAAACAAAGACCTTAAAACACCTTCTGCCCTCCCCTCCCTCCTTCCAGCTCTACGTCCTCCCCTCCAGCAGCAAATGGAGTTGGGACACGGGGGTTATGTTAATTTCATCACACATTGTTCCTGCTGCTGCTCAGGGAAGGGTCCTTCCTCTGCTCCACCATGGGGTCCCTCCAATAGGAAAGTTCGTCAACATGAGTCCATCCCATGGGCAGCAGTTCTCCATAAACTGCTGCACCATGGTCATCCTTCCGTAGGGTGCAGTCCTTCAAGGACAGGCTGCTCCAGTGTGGGTCCCCCACACGGTCACAAGTCCTACCAGGAAGCCTGCTCCAGTGTGGGCTCCTTTCTCCATGGGTCTGCAGGTCCCTGCCAGGAGTCTGCTGGAGTGTGGACCACCCATGGGATCGTAACTTCCTCTCAGGCATCCCCCTTCTCTTGCAGGGAGCTCTTCCATGGGCTGCAGGTGGATCTCTGCATTCCCATGGACCTCGATGGGCTGCAGAGGTACAGCTGCTTCACCATGGACTGCACCATGGGCTGCAGAGGAATCCCAGCTCCAGCTCCTGGAGCTCCTCCTCCCCCTCCTTCTTAACTCACCTTGGTGTCTGTAGAACTGTTCCTGTTATGTGTTCTCACCCTGCTCTCCTTTGGCTGCAATTACATCTGCATAATAACAGGTTTTTTACTTCTTAAATCATTATCACAGAGGTGTTACCACCATTTCTGATTGGCTCAGCCATGGCCAGTGGTGGGCCTATCCTGGAGCTGTCTGGCATTGGCTCTGCCAGACATGGGGAAAGCTTCTGGCAACTTCTCACAGAAACCACCCCTGAAACCTCCACCACTACCAAAACCTGGCCATACAAACCCAGTACAAAAAATAGTAAAAACCCCCAACTTTCTTCAATTATCATCATTTTTTATAATGCTATTTTCTTGTAAAGAATGACTTCTTTTTTCTTTTCCAAGCTTGCTACTTGACAAGTGCATGCAATCGGTCCAAATAACATCATTCCAATGATTTCTGGAATCTTAGTAATCAGGTGTCTATTTTTAAACATTACATTTGTGTTGTAGGTACAAAATCAAAGATGAGGCAGAATGTCATCTTGTAAACTTAACACTGCTACCTCATTTTCCATGAAGGTTCCATGACCTGTATTTTCAGAGTGACATATTTCTCTATATGTGAAACATCACAAAAGTCTATCAAATAGTATTCTCTAAGCTCTGGGGTTTTCAATAAATGCAGTTAAGTGTGCAAATCTACTGAGATTTTAATTTCTTGTAAAAATATGCATAAACATATTAGTGTTTAAATGCTAAGGTTCTTTGTAAAATGTTTTTCAAAACTTTAACTAAGTTCAGTACTTGAATATGGGCAAGTTAATTAATTGGATTTTCAAAATTGCATACTTACTTCTGTGCAGTTTTTCCCAAAGTGAGTAGGTAGTTACCAACCTTTTTGTAAGGTAAAAAGAAAATGAAAGCGCAAATTCTTCATAAATTGTACATCTATGTAAATCCAGAATCTGGAATATGGCACTCTTGGAGAGTTTACTGTCATTTATGTCATATTTATAGCCACAATGTATGCACTATTTAAATAGCTACTTTAATGCAATAAGTTCCAAGTGAAAATCTGGGATTTAATTAATGTGTCTGACAGAGTGGTGCCCATTGCAGTATTTTTTTTAGGCTATATTTTGTTGTATTTATTGCATATTTCAGGAAGCATGCTTGTGGTAAGTGTTATTAAAATGATCCAGTGTGTGTACAAAGTAATATATAAACATTTATTTAAAGCTGAAAGTTATTAGTCGATCTTATAATGATATGAAAATCATCCCTCACTTACAGGTACCGGAATTTGAAACTTATATTTTTGTTGAGCTGTATGCTGTAAGCACAGGAGCTGCTTTGAACAACAGTGCCAGATTTGCTTTTATAACTGTCCTGGAAAGTGATGCTCCTCATGGTTTAGTGTATTTTGCTGTGGGATCTCGATTTGCTGTGGCTTATAAGAAAACAGCTTTAATCAGTCTGCAAGTTCTTAGAGATTCTAGTACATCAATAACCACAATGGTTAGCTACAGCATGCAGGTAAGACTTACTGTACTTTAATTTATTTTAATATCTTTTTCTGATCTTTAGGAAAGCAGACTTCCAGCTCTTCAGGGAGAGAGTCAGGGGGTTCCCTGGGAGACTGTCCTCAGGGACAAGGGAGTGGAAAAGAGCTGAGAGATCTTTAAGAACGTCTTCCATAGAACACAGGAGCTAGCAATCCCCAGGAGCAAGAAATCAGGCAATGAAGGCAAGAGACTGGCATTGCTGAGTCAGAGCCTGCTGGTCAAACTAAAAAGAAAGAAGCAAATGTACAGGCAATTGAAGCAAGTACAGGTGACCTGAGAAGAGTATGGAGATGGAGTGTGAATGTGTAAGGAAGGTCAAGGTGAAGCTGGAAGTGAACCTGGCAAGGGACACAAAAAATAACAGAAGGGCTTCTAGAGGTATGTTAGCTAGAAAAGGAAGGTCAAAGAAGGTGTTTCCCCCCGAAAAACAATGCTGGAAAACTGGTAACAATGGATTAATAAAAGGCTGATGTACTCAACAACTTTCTTGCCAGTCTTCACTAGCAGCCTTTATTCCTACACCTCTTAAGTGGATGGACAGAAGGATGGGGCATAGGGGAGCAAAGTCCCTCCCACTCTAAGGGAAAATCACGTTCGTGACCACCTGAGGAACCTGAATGTACGCAACTCTATGGGACCCAAAGAGATGCATCCCAGAGTCCTGAGGGAATTGGCTGATGCAATTGCCAAGACAGTCTCCCATGTTACTTGAAAAATCTTGACAGTCAGGTGAAATCCTAAGTGACTGGAAAAAGGGAATTATTATACCCATCTTTTAAAAGGGAAGGGTAGAAAGAAGGACCCTGGGAACTATCAACCATTCAGCCTCCCCTTTGTGCCTGGGAAGACCACAGAACAGATCCTCCTAGGAGCTCTGCTAAGGCACATGGAGAACAGGGAGGAGATTGGAGAGAGCCAGCACAGCTTCACCAAGGGCAAGTCCTGCCTGACCAATCTAGTGGGCTTCTATGATGGGGTGGCTGCATCAGTGTACAAGGGAAGGGCTACAAATGTCATTTATCTGGACTTCGGTAAAGGCTTTGACACATCACCCACAACATCCGTCTAAACTGGAGAGATGGATTTGATGTTGGATTCGAATGGACTGTTATTTGATGGATAAGAAAGTGGTTGGATGATCACATCCAGAGGGCCGTAGTCAATGGCTCAGAGTTCTGATGGACATCAATGACAAGTGGTGTCCCTCAGGGATCTGTACTGGGACCAGTGTTATTTAATGTCTTTTTAATGGCGTGGATGAAGGGATCAGGTGCACCCTCAGCAAATTTGCAGGTGACACCAAGCTGAGGGGTGTAGTTGACACTCCTGAGGGATGGAATGCCATCCAGAGGAAC
>NW_008237233.1:978943-980715 GCF_000691975.1 Corvus brachyrhynchos | reverse complement strand
GTCCTGGGCTGCATCCAAAGCCCCGTGGGCAGCTTTGGAGGGAGCGGATTCAGACCCTTCTGCTCTGTTCTGCTGGGACCCCCACCTGCAGAGCTGCCTCCAGCTCTGGGGTCCCAGCAGAGGAAGGACATGGAGCTGTTGGAGCAGAACCAGAGGAAGCCACTCAGTTGATCAGAGGGATGGAGCATCTCTGCTATGAGGAGAAGCTGAGAGAATTGGGATTGTTCAGCCTAGAGAAGAGGCAGCTTTGGGCTGACCCGTTGCAGCCTTCCAGTACCTAAAGGAAGCCTATCAGAAAGTTGGAGAGGAACTTTTTGCATGTAGTGACAAGAGAAGAGGGAATGGCTTAAAACTGAAAGACAGTAGGTTCGGATTAGACATTAGGAAGAAATTCTTTATTGTGTGGGTGGTGAGGCACTGGCAAGAAAAAGTTGTGGATGCTGCATCCCTGGAGGTGTTCAAGGCCAGGTTTGATGGAGCTCTGAGCCACTGGTCTGGTGGAAGTTGTCCCTGTCCACTGCAGGGGCTTTGGAACTAGATGGTCTTTATGATCATTTTCAACCCAAATCATTCGTAGAAGCATAGGTTTTATTCTTAATTTTATAATTAAATAATTGGTCATTCTTTGAAGTAAATATGACTGTAATTAGCATTTATTTTAGGAAACAGTCAAACATTTGCTGGGCCTAGCTTCTTAGGTTTTCCATTAGTAAAAGACCCTTTTCTCATTGCATTGTCAGGAATGGGGTTTTTTAGCAGTTTCTTCCAGTGGCCTCAAAGAATGTGGTCAGCCAGGCATCTAATATATTTCTTTCTTTAATCTAAGGCTCTTGTGAGTCTTCAATTTTTGAGACTTCTTCATCCAAAATTAAGTTTTTATCCTGATGGATATGTATACAACATCCAGACAATACGAGACTTACTCTGTTAGGGCACAAATTTATTAATACCAGAAGACACTTATGTAATGAGAGAGACATTTAATCAAATTTTATTCAATGTTCTTGGAATACTAAACAAGAAAATTTGTTCTTCTGATTGAAAATAGCAAGTGCTAAAGTAAATTTTTTTATCCCCATTCGTTTTTGAGATGTTTACATCTGTAGCACGAGACTCTTCTGTTGACACTTTTTTCTCTTCATTGCATTCCTCACTCATTGTTAGGAAGTTTCTCCTTTAGAAATTCTGCAAAAATATGATTCCTGCCACTTCCTTGGTATCTGTGAATCCAGCATCAGGGTACAGACTGCAAGATTCTTTCAAGTTTACCATCACATTGGAATAGTACTTGGCCTGATCTACTTTGAATATGTGTGATTTTATGCCTAAAACAATTATTTTGGGGGTGGTTTATCATATATTTACCCTTTATTAATAAAAGGTTCTGCATTCTGTTGTTATATTAAATGCATATCTGTTTTAACCACATAGGTTTACGTGGTGTTTCCATGCATTTATTATATAGTAGTTGGCCAGTGTTTCAGTTAGATTGTGTGGTAACAAATTTTCACACTTATTCCATGTAAAAATTCACTATAATTTAGCTATTAAATGGAAAATAAATTGCTACAGCCCAGTGTATATTTAAGCTAAAATATAGGGGGCAATCTCTTACCCATTTATAATTTTTATAACCAACCGTCTTTGGACATTTTTAGGTTTTGAGGGTGCATGGCCAAGTACTAAAGTATTGGTATTATTAGTAGTTTTAAAATAAGAGGCCACAGCAGACAGGAAGGCAGTAACTGGAAACTGATGTTTATCTTTTCCCT
>NW_008237233.1:971790-978933 GCF_000691975.1 Corvus brachyrhynchos | reverse complement strand
TTAGACATTGTTGTAGTCACTAGTGCTTTTATTACTACTTACTTCCGTTTCCTAGTTCTCAGCGGGAAGGGATAAACAAAAGGAAGCTTCTCCCTGCAATTTTCACAGGTGAAGTGGTCGTGTCTAGAGCAATTTTGAACAGTTACATGCTGCATTGATTTACCAGATTCTCCAGTGAACTCAGAAAATGTCTGATTCATTCCATAAATAAACTCTACTAATAAAAGCTAAATATTTTCAAAAAGGGGTGTAGTATTTCACAAATAAAAATCCTCATTTTATTCAGTAGGAGACCTTTACTTAGGAGTCAGTATACAAGCTGCATTTATTAAATGAATGGACACTTTTGAAAAATCATACAGTAGAATAACAGCTCAGAAAGTTAGTTTTGTCTTAAGGAGAGTTTATTATATTACCAGATAAAATGTCAAGGTTATGGCAAGTGACAAAAAGAGCAAGACTTTGAAGAATGAAACAATAACTGCAAACCTCATGGAAGGTAAAAGTAGTGTTGCTTCACAAGGAAATAAGGCCAGGTAGCATTAATAGATAAATTCATTTATCTGCCTTGCATGTGTATTCTATAGCATTCGCTTTCCCTTTGTATTAAATGGATTATTCAGCTTTTAAGCATGTATTCTGGGACTAAAATACCATGAACTGATATTAGTTTGGACACAGATTTCCAAAACCTTTGCTTTGCTTTTGTTTAGTTTTCTATTATTTGTAATGCTTTTCTCTACCCTAAAGTGAGGGACTTTGTGCTGCAGTTGCAGTGTTACATCAACTCTTCTGGAATTCACACATGTGCTAACATTTCTGTAGTATTTATTCACACAGAAAATTTTGTGGTTTTTGTTCTGGAAAAGAAAGAGTCTTCTCCTAGGTTTGATGGATTACTAATTCAGGGAGATAATTATTTTAATTTAATTGTTTCTCCATTCATAACTACTTTTTGAAAGAGGACTTCTTTTTTACACATTTGTTTTTACCCATTTAAAGTGTGGTTTTGAATCAGCAGGTGGTTTTGAACAATTACATCTATCATAATGTTACCTAAAACTCTTTTGGTTTGTTTTAAGGAGCTACAAAAACCTGAACCTATTGGAAGGACCTTCATATCTCCAGCTGTGGCAGGACAAGATTTTGCCAGATCGGAAGGATTACTGACTTTTGAACGTGGACAGAGAAATGTTTTCCTGGATGTGACCCTGACTCCAAAGACAGGATCTTTAAACCCATTTCCTAAACGTTTCCAGGTTGTACTTTCTAATCCCACAGGCGGTGCCAGGGTAGATGACGTGTATGGTATTTCCAACATCACCATTGTCTCAGATTTGGACTCCTTGCCAGTTTGGGGACTGATTGATCAACTGCATCAGCCTCTTGATGACACCATTTTACACAGAATCCTTCAGAATCTGAATGTCAGAGTGGCTACAGAAACTACAGAAGAGCAACTTACTGCTGTGGTGCATATAATAGATAAGGTGAACACTTCCTGTTCTTTCTTAAATGACGAATGACATTAATTAGAGTATAACAACACAACGAGGCATATATATATATATATATATATATATGTACGTATATAACAAGGCAGATCACATCCACAGCAGTGACTCTGAAGCACAGACTGCAAAAGTAAAAGTAGAAATTGTGAAGTCCCACAATCAAAGAAGGAGTTTATCTGCCACTAGTTATGATGGTGGCAAGAAATCAGAAATCAAATAGGTTGAAATGAGCAACCAGTATTAATTTTGCATATATACCAGTAGCTCTAGATTTTCTACTGTGCAAAATTTTCCGTTTGGTGCCACAGTTTCATAGAGCTTATTATGTTTTCTTGACTCTTAGGCCACAATTTTGTTGCTTTTACGCCTGGCACAACACCTGCTCATATCTTTACAGCAGACTGCAGTCAACACACAAGCAAATCCTACCAGGGCCAGCTGGAGTCTGCTGTAGTCTTAAGCAAGCATCAGTCTTTTTTCCTCCAGTAGCTTGTGCTTAAGCATTCCACTAAGTTCTATGAAAATTATAGACTAGTTTTATGGTGTTCTGTCTCTTCTGGACTCATGGAATAATGCACAGAAGCTGAAAAATTTCTGAATACCTTGATACAAAGTGTTATAACAATATCCATTCATTTTTGATTGTTGCCACAAAGAAAACAGAGAAAATAATGTAAAAAATTCTCAGGACTCAACAATCTTTGGTTTGTGAAAGAATGAAAAATGCCACATCCTTTCTTTACTAATCAAATTCCCTAGTAAGGATATGTTTATGTAGTTTTGACAGACTGTGTCTTATGCCTGGAGCAGTGATCAGGAGTTGGGAAAAGTATTTTGAACTTTCAGAATGAACATTGGAATCACAGTGAAAATATCACTAGAACACTGAACATAAGGAAATATTACAAGCAGATTCCTTTGTGTAAAATGTTGTTTGATTTCTTCTCCTCTCATTAGGTTACAGGTGTAGGTGAAAAACTGTTGCTAACTGGTAAAAGTAGAAGTCTTTTCTATGAGATACTCTGTGCTCTGGCTAGCCCAAAACGTGAGGATACACAAGGATATAGCTTGCTTGCTGAGGTGACTGAGAAGTTTGCTTTTTCTCTGTTGACTGGGATAAAGTGTGGATCACCAGGAGAAAGGTTAGTAAGCTTGAATTCGTAATATGTTTTGTGAATACATGACATCTTACCAATACAGAAAATCTAAACTACATTTTCAGAAGATGGACTTCTCTACCATCTAGTATGTTACCCATATGTGAATGTGTTACACTATCATGATCTTATGAAGCGCTGTGTCATAGTGCCAATACATAGTGCTTTGTATGATTGCGCGTCACATAGAACCGGTACTTTGTTATGGGGTAACTATCGAACATGAGTCAGGAGATCTGGTATGTTAGATACTCACCTTTAGCTCAAATATTTCCTGGAAAAGTATTCATTATTCTTGCCAAGAAAATAATATGTAATTGTATGATGCAGAGCTGTGTTCTAAGCCTTAGATGAAAGTTAGCAACCCAAAATTTCTACTGGCATTTTGTAATTCGTATGTGCTTGGTTTTGCTCACTTGAACATTGTTTTAAAATTTTTAAAGCTACTCATAGTTTCAAATTGCTATTTTTGTCTCCAAGCCCTTGTCAGGCTAATGGGCTGGGGAAATAGGTGACTGAAGAAAGAGATTATTCTTTTTTATGAGACAGATGGTTTTAAACACTGTGGTTTTCCTATTGACAATCTTTTAAACAACTGGTGGTTGAACGTGTGTTCAGTGTTTAGAACTTAAAAGTTAAAATTATTTATTACAAGTTTTTTTTGCATCATCTGTTGAGAAAAAAAAATAAAGCAAGATCATACATTTTAATGTCTCTCCTGTTTTTTAGACTCAGCTCTACATCAAGTTGTAAAGATGAGTGTTTTGATAACCTAGTTTACTATGGACAGATTTCAGTTAGAGGTCATAAGGAACAAATCCCAGAAGGGAAATGGAGAAGCTGAAATGCGTAAAAATTCAGCCCTTTTTTTTCCACAGAAACTGAAACAGTGTGCCAGTTAAACATCATAAGCCTAAAAATGCTGAGCTCATAAAGTACTAACAAATCACAAGTACCTTTTAGAGTCATTATGTGATGAGTAGTGAAGCTTGGTTCTGCTTACCAGCCATATTGCTTTTCCATTTCTACAGAGGCAAAAATATCCTTGACAGCTGTCCATATATTGCAATAATGGCTCACAACTGGTTTCCTCAGCAAATCAATGGACACAGATTTAATGGAAAAGATGGAGATTCTATTCAAGTACCTGAGCATTTACTAGAGGTCTCTCTAGTATTATCATCTCCTCAAGAAGAGAACTGTGAATCTGTACAGTTCACAGAATACAGCAGTCAGCAGTGGTTTCTTACTAGAGATAAAGAACTTGCCCTGAAGAACAAGGTTTGAAAATAATGCAATTTTTTTCAATAGTTTATTTTAACCTAGATATTGTTCAAAATACCACATATGTATTTAAAATAAAGTGAACATTTTTATGGTTGTCTGTGATTAAAATGAACACTGTGTTGAATCTTAATATTAAATTTATCTTTACATTGTACATATTGTTTCAGGTTTTTTCAATGAGCTTGCAGGGTCAGAGTTCACTACCTTTGAAAGATAACAATGAAGTCATTTATCGTATTTATGCTAAAGGAAATCGGATTGTTCCACAGAAGTCTCTATGTCTCCTCTGGAATCAAGCTGCTGAAAGGTTATTTTATTACTGTGTTTAGTTTTCCAATTTCTACCATGAATCCATGTATTTGTTTAAGATATGATAACTCCAGTTAAATAATTTGCAAGTATAAAATTGATCCATTTCATGTCTTTTTCCTTAATTTTTCTGGCCATTTTACCAGTACATAAAACTTTTCTTATAATAAAACGAGTAGTTATTCTGGCTCAGATATTTCTCAGACTTCTGCCCCTGGCTTTTTTTCATCAAAATACCATTTAGATTGTATAATGATGCATTAGGTTACAGTGACAGGCTATAAATCCCAGAACTGCATCAATGAATATGTTAATGAAATTGGAGATAATTGTGTTCTGTATCCTGTTGAAGTATAGTTGGTTTAGGTTCAATTTCATTAGACCAACTGGATAATACCAGCCTGCTGTTGATACAAACTATTTCTCTTCAGGAGGAGATGCACCAGAATTTCCCTGTATGCTTTCCTTTAATCTGTGCACAATTTCCAGTAGAAATGGCTTAGGATATCATCTGTGGTATGCTTCACCCTTTTTCAAAACCACTTCAGCAATACTGAAAAAAAAACAAAACAAAACCTGAATTTTAGTTTCAAAGCAACAAATAGCAGTATAAAATGTTCTCCATAATAGGGTATTGAGCAAAGTTAAGTAAAAAACGATTTGAAAAGTCAGACAGACCTAAAAATCTGGCAGAGATTTTAAAAACATGGGCACAAAAATTCTCTAGTGAAAAAAATGTTAATACATGTACAAAGATTTAAAAAAACACATTAAAAAGCTATAAACAATATTTTAATCTCATGTAAATATGCTCTTCTGAGCACTACACATGAAAGATTACAGAAAACACCTACTGAATAGTTTAGGGAACTTGGTATTTCAGGAATACAACAAAAGTTTTCAAGCCTGCTTACCATGTGAATTACACAAGTCCATTTCCAACTCTGTGAAACTTGTTTTGCAGCTGGCTGTCTGATAGCGGATTCTGCAAGGTGGTTGACGACAAATCAGATTATGTGGAATGCTCCTGTTCTCATATGTCCATTTATGCAGTTTATGCCCAAACAGATAACTTATCTTCATACAACGAGGCTTTTTTTTCTTCTGGATTCATCTGCATTTCAGGTCAGTTCATTTAAGACAGTTTTCCCATTAATAATCACTGATGACCACTGATTGATTATTAACACTTTTGGTAGCTGATGACAATCTTTTTATTTAGTGGAATATTGAAGGAATATTGACTAACTTCATGTCATTAAAGGTGAAATCTCGTCTGATATTTGCCCACTGACAAATTTTGCCACTGGAAAAAAATGTCAAGCATATAAATATCACAGAATCAACTAGGTTGGAAAAGATTTTTGAGGTCATCAAGTCCAACCTACGACCTAATGCCGCCTTGCCAACTAGATGATGGGACTGTGTGCCACATCCAGTCTTTTCTTAAACACCTCCAAGGGTGGTGACTCCACCACCTCCCTGGGTAGCCCATTCTAATCCCCACTGGTCCACCTTGTGGCACATAGGGATGGCCTGCTCCTATGCCTTCAAGATTTATTTCTTGAAGTATGTCCCTCCTTCCAGGACCCCTTTGTTTTTGAGGGCTGTTTCCCAAGGTACTCTCCAAAACAGCATCCTGAATTTCACCCTCTGAAAGTCTAGTGTAAAAGCTTTACTGAAGTTTCAATATCTTTGTTTCACTGAACATTGAAAACTCGTGGTTCTTTTCATGAATGTCATGGTCACTGTGCCCCAGACGGCCTCTGACCACCACGTCTCCCACCAGCTCCTCTCTGTTTGCAAACAGCAGGCCTAGCAGAGCCCCACCCCTGGCACGCTCACTCACCAGCTGTGACAAGAAGCTCTCCTCCACACATTCCAAGAATCTCCTGGACTGCCTCTTTCCCACTGTGCTGAGCTCCCAGCAGGTATCTGGCAGGTTAAATCCCCTACAAGAACAAGGGCTGGCGATCTTGAAACACCCTCCAGCTGCTTGTAGAATAATGCTTATAGAATAATCTCTTCATTCTGGTTGGCTGGTCTGTAAGAGACTCCCACCAGAATGTCAGCCTTGCTGGCCTTCCCCTGATTCTTACCCATGGTACTTGATCTTTTTGTCATTGATCTCCAGCTCCATGGTGTTGAGAGCCTCCCCAACATACAGAGCCACCCCCCCACCTCTCCTGCCTCACCTGTCTCTTGTGAAGAGCTTGCAGCCACCCACTGCGGCGCTCCAGTCATGCGAGTCATGCCGCCACATTTCTGTGATGGTGACTATGTCACAGCTTTCCTGCTGTCCCATGGCTTCAGCTCCTCTTGTTTGTTACCCATGCTGCCTGCATCAGTGTAAAGGCACTTCAGCTGGGCTGCTAACTTTACCCCTGACTCAGGCTTACCACCCTTGGGCTCATCTCTAGGAAGCCTGGTTTCATCCCCTTCCCTCTTCAAACCTGGTTTAAAGCCCTCTCAGTCAGCCCTGCCGACTCATGGGCTAGAATCCTTTTGCCCTTGTTAGACAGATGGAGCCCATCTGACTCAAGAAGGCCTGGTGCTGTAAAAATTGCCCGTGGTAAAGAAACCAAAATTCTGATTACACCAGCCCTTAAACCATGCATTGATAACATGGGTTTTCCTGTTCCTTTCATTTTTCATCCCTGCTCCTGAAGGAACTGAGCAGAACAACACCTGTGCTCCTGCCCCATCAACCAGTCAATCCAGAGCCCTGACATCCTTTTTAATGACCCTGGTACCCCCTTCTTGTCAACCTCATCACTGCCAATCTGGACAACCAGCAGTGGGTAATAATCAGAGGGCTGAATTATTTCAGGGAGCCTCCTGGTGATATCCCATACCTGTGCCGCAGGAAGGCCTCA
>NW_008237233.1:948218-971421 GCF_000691975.1 Corvus brachyrhynchos | reverse complement strand
AGTCTATTTCTCTTTCTCTCTCCCTAACACTCCTCAGCCTTCCCAGTTCTTCCTTAAGCCCTGCCACCAGACAGAGCAGATCATTCACCTGCTCACACCACACACCGGTGTCTTCTGGTACTGCCCCCAGGCTCAGACACTCCCTGCAGCCAGGGGTCTGGACAACTGTGTCCTTGGGGTACTCTGCTTGGGTTAGCACACTTTTGCTGGCAGCAGCAGCAATGACTTTTGACCATTTGTAACCCATTGCTGGATCTAGTCAAGTTGGGGGAAAAACACCCCAAAAAACACAACCAAAACACACCCATCTAACATACCACCCACCGCCAGGAGAACAACTGCACCCCTCCTGTGCAAACCGCTGAGCAAACTGCCGTGCCACGCCCCTGTTTGCCTGGTCTGGGTCACCAGGCTCCCCAGAGCCGTTTAAATCTCCTGCAAATGGTCCTGGCACACCCCTTGATCGCCTGAGTGGCTGTTTCCCTGAGGCTCTTTAATGGAAAGAGATGTCATTCATTTGGGGGAAGAAACTTAAAAATCTTAAATTCATCTGTGTTGCTAGCAGCAGTACAGTCATCCTCTTTGTCAAATTTTTTTGACCATTTTATCTGGAATTTACACTCAGAAGTAATAGCTTGGGGGAGATAGATTCCGTTACACTCTGCTGCCTAACTGCTACCCAACATCTTGGGAAAAAACCCTGAAGAGTTCAACCTATGAGGAGCATGACTCTGTTAGCAGCCTCAACAGCCTAAGCCCCAAAATACCAGGCAGGAAGCAAGGGATCTAAATTCTAAACTCGACTTCTGAAGGAGCTTTCCAGATTGCAGCTGGTTTACTAATATGTTGCAGCAATCACAAATTAAAGTAAATTTTTCTTAGAACTATAGAATTATTTAGGTTGGAAATGACCTCTTGCATTTATAGGCACTAAGAGTAATGGGCTTACTAAGAAAACATGCTAAAGGGAATTCTTGGCTGTCTTTAATCCCCTTAAATGAGGGGCTGGTGTGCTCCTTGTGAGATTTATGACTTCTGTACTAGATCATCACTATATGAGTAACAAAAATCCTGCATGCAGCTAAATCAATTATGTATCCCTACCTAGCAAACTGCCGTAACAGATTAAATCTAGTCTTATTTTTTTTAAAACCTCAGCCAAAGAAAATGAAGACAGAGAAGGATGGAGAACCTCTCAGTTTTTCTGCTCCACACACATTGATGGTTATATTTAACAATAATAAAACGAGATTTTAGCACATAAAAATAAGCAGATTTTAAAATACAATTGCAGGGAAAAAGAAGTATGTTGATGAAAAAAAATGCTGTAGAATGGAAAATGCAACAAAAACTGAAGAAAAAAAATATATGCAAAAGCTAAGAAAATATTTTGCTGAATTTGAATCAATTAAGATACAGATAATTGTTCAGAACTGGTCATTTACTGTAGTCATAAGAATGTGTTTTGAAAGTAAAAATAGTTTAGCTTGGTTAAGGGTTTACTTTGAACTTGAGGCAAATGCTTTCTGATGCCTTTCAGCTTTTTTGGCTTGTTGAAGATGTGATGATATAGATTACTAGATTTAAATGAATCTTTTAAGTAACAAATTGCTTTATTTTTAGAGTGATAGGGATATTATTCATTTCTCTTGACATTTCCACGTAGGTATGAAGAATATTAAAAAAAAAAAGAAAAAGGAGAGAACATGTATAGTTGTTTAAATATCACTAAATAATTTTTGAAATATTTAGAAACAATACTTTTAGCAATTATTTCTTTCACTCATCTCTTACAAATACTGGTAGCTGAACAAATAATCAGTCTCAATAGAGGATAAAAGATCTGCCTTAATTACCCAAATTCCTGCCCTGAGTGAGGTGTGAAAGCTCACGGTTAACTCTAATTAACTCTTAGATTTAGCAGTGTTTTCCTTGGTGGCTTAACTTTCCTAGGGTTCTTTTCCCAGGAACTACTTACTGGTAGGAAAGGGGCCTTTTCCATTTTTGTTCTGTTCATGTTTACAATTAATTAGTGAAATGAAAAGCGGTGTCATTCTTTCTGACTACTGCTATAATAGATTTTTATGCCCAACACAGATGAAATGGGAGATTGGCATTTAGAAGATTTAGCTATCTGCTAAAACAGTGCTACCCAACAGGAGGCATTTTTTATGTAATTGTTTCTAAAAACATTTTTTGGATACAGTAATATGAACACTGAACAGTTACCTTTGCCTTATATATAACTATTATGACAATCACCCATTTCGTGCAGAAAATTACACCAAAAAACACTTTTCAAAAATGGTTTGTTTACATCATGAAATTATTTTAGGTCCCAAGCCTATGGGAACATTAAATACATGTTAGTATTTGAGATAAACTCATGAGTGATCTCAGTGTCAACCAAAATGGACATACTCTCTGTAAGGTTTGTTTGTTTGGTTTTTATTAAGTGATCTGCACCTTTGAGAGATATCTGCTGGATATATAGCACAGTTTATTAGCCTAAGCTTAAATTTTCCTTCTTTTTTTTTCTTTTTTCTTCTTTTTTCATTGTCATTTCTATGTAGGTTTTACTTTGGCTATCATCTCCCACCTTTTCTGCACCAGGTGTGCCATGTTTGCCGCTAAACTTCTCACTCATATGATGGTTGCTTGTTTGGGTACTCAGGTAAGAAAAAAGGCTGAAGTCTCAAAATGTGGAGTGAGTACATGTTTGCTTTTCTTTTCTTCACTTTCATGGGCATGTCTGAACAGACCTGAAGTCTGAACATTTTGGGAAAATGTAAAGTTTCAACATACGACACTTAAAATCAATCCAATATTCATATTCTGTGTTGGGAATTCAACTGGAATTACACACTGTCTGAGAATATTTAATGAGAACCGATGGATGATGCAGCAATGTGAGAAGATAGTCCCATGTATAGAATGCTGTGGTCAATTCTAACTTCTGAAGGATTTTGAAAGTTGTCTTATGTTTGGGCCCACAGGCTTTTCTGTCTGTGACCTGTTTTTTGTTTAAATACACTGCATTTTAACTTTTATATGTAATTCTGATCTGTGAAGAATAATTCCTGAGAATATTTCCATGTGGTGTGTAAATGTAATAATTTTAATTATAGAGGTACAGTTTGTATGGTTCTAAGTAATTTTGTCATTCATCCTCAATACTTGAAATACATGGCTCTCCTAATCTCTTTTTCTTTTGCCATGCAGTGATTTTGAAAGTTTAGAACAAAATTTTTGAAAGAGGATTTTAGCGGGGTAACTGCTTAACTAGTGAGCAAGTTTGGAGAGGAAGTAAAGACAGTTTGGCAGCAGCTGTCAAAGAAAAGAAAGTGGCTTTAAGGCAGAGTGAAAAGAGAGTGTTTGACAAGGGAGAACTGAACTACTGTGCTAGGTGTTCTGAACAGGTGGAAGAAAATCTTTATAGAGTTGTGTTGTGATATGTTGGCCTATTGTGAACTAGCCTGATTAGGAAGCTAAAATTTAACAGAAAACTCTACGTAGATGGTGTATGTACAGCTGTACCCACATACAAGCATTTGGTCACTATATATGTGATTAGAAATTTACAATGTAATTAAAAATGTTGTGGGTTTGCTGACTATTGACTCTGTATGAGAGGAGCTATTTAAGACAGTTTTAAATGAGAACTTACTACTTAAAAATCAGCACTTAATAATTCATAGTTTAAATACAAAGAAAATGTTAGTATTTTTTATTTCTATCTTCTAATCTTTAGGCAGCACTAGACACCGGATTTGTAACTATTAGCTCTCTAGCCACTCTACAGAATGAAGGAAGCTGATCTTTCTCCATTTGTTTATATTTTTACCAGAAAAAAAAATAAAACCGGGAAGTTTTTCACGGTAGCTCCTCTGTTTTATACATCCATAAATAATTAGTTTTCATCTTGTATCTGCGCGAGGTGTTTATTAGGTTTGTACTTCAGGGGTTCTTTTTAAATTGCTACCAGTGCACTAGTTACTCATGTCTGTAGATGGCAGTCAAACCTTTTCAGCACGTTGCTCAGGAACTTGCTGTTCCAAGGCTGTGCCTGCTTTGTAGTTGCTCACAATAGTTCATTTCTCTGTCAGTGATGGGGAATGGTGATTCGCAACATTCAACCTTCATTTCGTTCTTGGTGTGTCCAGGGCTGCCAGAATTAATGGAGCACTTGTAAAGCATTCAAGAGTGGATGTTTCACCATGTGTTAAATGAAACTCATTGGAAAAACATAAAAGACTAGGATATTTGCGAAATATTTTTTATTCCTTTTGAACGTAAGTTCATTTAACAATATCCTAAATGCATGAAGGAAAAAATTACTGGGCTGAGATTTTTAGTTTTGAAGTAAATTTAGGTGAATTTTTGAGTATGCAAAAAATTAAAGTTAAGAGAACATACTTCACAGTGTCTCAATACTGTCATAGTAGTCAATAAAATTCTTTTTTCAGAGCTATAAACCTCGATTACAAACTTAATAGGAACCATTGGGATGGCTACTGTGCTTTGCCTGAGAATTCCCAGACAGAATGCATGAATAAGCACTTTATACATGACTTTTTTGTATATACTCAGCTTGATGCATCTCGTCCACATTAAATTTCAGGGGCCATTTCCACAGTACATGCTCAGTATTACAAATACATGAATTTATGCTAAATTCTCTATTTAGACTTTTTGTGAGTGCACTATTGAGCAGCTTTTCATATATGCAGTAGCCACTTCTCTGGAATATTTGATCATTCACAATCTGCTTATAGCAAGTATTGTGTACAAATGGGCTTCCATTCTTATGGCCAGCAAAGCAAAATTAAATTCTAGTGGTCAAATAGAAAAAAAAGGCATAGGGGAAACTGTGTCATCCTATTTTTATCAAACAAAAAATTAATGTTTTCTCATTTATCCAGTCCCCAAACTTCTTATGCACTACTATGATGCACTTAGCATCATCACCTGTCACTGCAATAACTACTGAACTGCCAGGCCAAGTTGATCCTACCACTGATTTTGATAGAAATGCATGATGAAGAATTATACTTACTCTGTTTAAATATTTGAAAATTGTGTGTTATTCAACCTGAGCAAAAATACAAACATACATGTCAGTTATATTTTTCAAGAAGCAATAGTGCATACCATCTTCTTTTTAAAAAAATCGTTATTTTATAAACTGCAGCCTTGGTAGAATCGTGGCTTTATTATTTGGACTTATTCAGATTTGGACAATTTTGCCAGAAGATAAATTTTAAAGGTGTGATAAAATCTCCAAGAGGTCATGAAGGAGCAGGATATGTATGAATGAATTAATGAATGATCATCCAGCCTGTAGCTTCTGCCATCCTATAAAAGTGAAATCTCTACAGAAACACTGAAATGGTGCTTCTACTGTACTGTTTTTAATCTTAACTCTTCCAAAATAAGGAAATTCTTATTTTCCCCTATAGATAATCAAAGCCCAAAAGAAATTGACCTATATACCTGGATAGGGGGAGCTTGCAAAGCATGTTCCAAAATGAGGGGTGTAGAGTGATTCGCTGTACCATCCACCAGAGGGGTATCTCGTGGCAGTGAGTGACTGAGTGCCTGCCTCTCTCCTGGCAGTAGACAGAAGTTTTCCTTTTAATTCAGTCTTCCCTTACGGTAAGCCTGAGCCTTTTAGTCAGCTGCTGGGAAATACTAGTTAAAGGACTGTTTCTGAAGAAGCTGGGAGGGTACAGAGCTTCACTAAACTCCAGGTCTATACGAAATATGAAACTTCATGGCATAGGAAACAATGAATATTTTTATGCATTACTTTAAAGTTAAAGCCCAGTTTCCCAGAATGAGGGAATTTGCTTCTTTGTCTTCGAGGCCTGAGATTTGCTGCTCTAACCTGACAGCAGCTAATAATGCTGGTGAGATACCATCAGCATTTACTCATAAGATTTGAGAGAACACAGAGGAAACACAAAAGAACTGTATACAGTGATCCAGAAGACGTGTACATTTTAGAAATTTGATTCCATGCTAATGTGTTTCATCCTGTTACTTTGTGATGTGAAGTATTTCAGTAAGAATTATGAGTGGTATATAGTCTTCTTCCACCCTTGATGTCAGTATTCCTATCTTTGGGATAATAAAGTCTAACATTTCTCATTTATAGAGGGAAAGATTCTACAGGTGTTACTAAGAATGGAAAGTAGAAAATATTTTCACTTCTATTGGAGTATTGGAACACACAGCTAGCTGAGACACTTGTTGGGTATGTCAGAAGGGAAAGGTGTGTCAGTAAAAATGTTGATGTGGGTAAGCTGCTCTCACCAGTTCCCTGAATAACATTTGTATGATCACAGTAAATAAATTTTAGTTGCTTTATAACAGTCATGCTGTTCCAGGGGATATGATGTATGTTCCCTAGTCCTATTGAAAACATGTTGCCATATCATACAACAGGTAGTGACTCTTGGAGTCTCACTTATTTTCTTTGTTACCATTGCAAGAATTAGGACCTAAACCTTTTCTCCCAGTGACTATCTTACTAGGTTTCAAATGGAATTATTTAATTATTTACTAGCTGATTTCAGTAATTCCCACCAAGCCAGAGCACAGTTCATGCAGCTTCTTTCAGAAGCAGTTTCAACCTAATCATAAGTAGAACTATTTGGGAATCGCATTTAAATAAAACACAATTTTGGAGTGGACTAATCTAAATTGAATGCTTTTAAAGTAAAGCAGTACATTTTGTCATAAATGAGGCTTTGTGGGCCAATCTCTATTACTCTGAGTTTCTCTTTTTGAGTCCACAACATCCAAGAAGAATCAGTCAAAGCTGGAGCTCATTTTAGTGGATTTTTAGTGGAAGCGATTGTAATCTATTTCAAGATTTCAATGACTTTATAAATTTTATTGATTATATATATATAAGCAGACATTTTATAGATAGATAGATTCATACATACATAGATCTCAAGGTGTCCTCAGGTGTTAGATAAGGTGTATGAGGTCCTTCAGAATCTGAGAGTCAGAAAATCCTTACCTCGAGAAGTGGGATACCCAATCATTAGAATATATATTATACACAATTAAACAGTGGGAAAAGACTGCTACCATAAAACAACAGCAGATCATTACCTGATCACCCGGATTTCTTTTGAGGAACTGGCTACTCGTAGAACTCCTTATTGCAGAATATTCCCCTTTCTCCAGCAGAGGGAGCCAATATGCCTGTGGAATTTCATCAGGTGCCAAGCTGCCGCGGCTCCAAGAGATTTGATATGAACATGATGCCGTTTGTGGATACTTACAGCTAAAGCTCAGGCAAAAGTAAAAGGCTCTGGAGATGTTCTAAGAGTTTATCTTTACGGTCTCAGTCTAGGGAGTGTGGACATGTAGAAGCAGCTGAAAAACCTCTATCCCATGAAGAGAAGGTAGTAGTCAGGGCCAGGTGAATGAGTGTAAGAAATAAATCAGAAATATTCAATTTAAATTTTATGTTATTTGTTTTCATCTGCCAACACAGGATTTTGGTCTTTCACTGATAATGTAGCACTATGGAAGTGCCCATATATTTTTACTTTTGCTACTTGTAGGGATTTTACTTCTACCACCCTTGTTCGCTTTTCTCATGTAGTGTTAATGCACAGGCTGTTACTTTTTTTACAGATTACCTCCTAGGGTTTGCCAAAACTCAGATATATGAGCAATGCTGCAACATATGTTAGAATGCTGCTACATTACCTCACACCTCCTGTCCTCACTGCAAACAGTCAAATGTTCTGTTTTTCACTTTAAAGTATGAGATTTCTATCAGCTAATGCCTTCCAGCTCCTTTTTATTATACTCTATTTTTTCCCAAAATCACAAGCAGTTGGGGACCACACACAGAGAGGAACAGATAGAAACATCCCAGGTTGCCTATTCACTGCTATTCTTGGTGTCTTACTGTGAAACAGGTTATACTGTTGCCTCTCTCTCTTTCATGCTTCATTGTAAATTTTCAATGCTTTCTCCCATTTTCTGCCTTCTTTCTTCATCTGCCTTTGTTTTGTCCTCTCATGTGTGCCATTCTGCTTTAATAAAAAAAGTAGTTATCTATTACTTCTCCTAATTAGCAAATCTCCTGTTGCTCTTTTCCCTGCTGAAGGCTTTCCTCAAACCTGCCTTGATGGAGAGAAGGACTATAGCAGTTGCTGTTACCCATAAATTCAGGCCATAGCAACAGCTGTGCTGTGTTAATCTGAAGTTTTCAAAGCATTCTTAATGTAGCTTATCTTTTGGAGGACAAGTCTATAGGGTTTTATGAACAATAGCACTTGAGTAGTTTTCCTTTACAGCTAATTAAAATTATACTAACCCTTGAATCTCTAAGTTCTGTTCTTTCTCCACTACTGTCACTTTGCTTGCTTCCACCTGCAAGAAAGTTTTAAAGGGGTCTTTTTTTCCCATTTTTGACAGTTTTCTCATGACCTATTTCATAACTTTCAGGCAGCTAATGTTCCATACACAGTAGATTAACAAGGCCTTTTCAGGACTTAATTGGATTAATTATTTGTATGCATGAAACCAGAGCCTGACCTTGCCAGATCCATATGGCAAGTTTAGTTTTAAGTGTTCTGGGGTTCTGATTGCTTTTGAAAATAATTGAATAATATGATTGTCATAAATACCAGCTTACTAATGATTGTGGTTAACTATGATTAAATGCTTTTTAATAATGCTTAATTTAATAATGCTTAATTAAGTAATTTTTGATTGTTTAGTCAGTAGGCTATGGTTGAATTTTATATGCTGGTAGATCTGATTTTGTTCATTATGTCATTTTTCTCTGTTGGTATAGAAAGCGTCATTTGAAAATGACATTATAGAGATTTATAAGAATTAAACAAACAGGTTATAACATGAAAGATTTTTTTTTTATTGTCCCATGTCAATCTTTTTAAAATATAATTTGAAAGAAAGACACTAATACTGATGTAGATCTGATTAGATTCTGAAAAATTCCCATGAAAACCATAAATCCTGGGAATGGCAGTGAATAATGAGTGAAATGGTTAACAAAGAGTTTGAATAACAAAGAGTATATTAGCCAGAGGGAGAAAGCAGGAACTTATATGTTCATATGCCGAAAAAAACCCCAAACCATGTTCAGTCATGAAAAAAGGCTTAGCAAATCAGGATGGTTGATCATGTGCTATATTTCCATGTTTCCACTTAAAAAAAAATTAAGAAACCAGGAAGCTTATTTTGGGCAAGGATAGATGAATGAATAGAAATCAACTAAGCACAAGGCATGTGCATCATTAGAAATTAACTTCTATAGTTGAAGTATTTGCTGGAAATAGTAGAATTTTATGTGGGTCTCAGAGACCAGAGATGGGAGAAAGTGTACAGGAGATAATTAACTACATTGTTTTACTTCACAGCTGAGATGGGATAGGAATCTTCCCTTAGTCAATAATTGTGGATCAGCTGGCAAGAAGTAGCTTGGAAAGCACAGGAATTCAAAGTCTAAAGATTGTCTATCTGTGAGTAAACAAACAGAATTGAATCAAATGAGCACCTAGCATTGCATTTACCCAGGATACAAAATGTCTGCTCCACTCAGAGGATAAATATTTTGATGAAAATTGTTAGCACTTTCCCCCCCATCTCCCCAGTATTTATCCCTGGTCCTTGCAGTGTCCAAAGAACTTGCATTTTATTGTATCCTGCAGTATTTTTGGACAGATGCTGCTCTAGTCTGGGTTATGGTAGAGAGCTGCATGTTCCAGGCAGTCCAAGCACAGGTCTTCCACCATTGTGGAGAAGCAGGTGGGAAAAAAGGGACATACAAATGTTTTCACTGTTACACAAGGTTGAGTGGCACCTCTTTATGCAAGCTTTTAGGCTTCTTGTGCGCTACAGTATCCAGGCTCAAAATCAGGAAAACTCAGCCTTGAAAGTAAGTTAGTAAATAATTTGTGGTTTTGAGACCAAAAGAAAAATAAAAAACCACAAAAACAACACCAAAAACCCCCCAAAAAAACAACAACAAAAAACCACAACAACAACAAAAAAACCCAAAACAAAACCAAAAACAGCAGCAACAACAGAACAACAAAAAAACCAAAACACTGCCCCCCACCCCCAAAAAACAAACAACCCCATTAACTGCAATAACAGAAGCCTTGCTTTGGGACAGGTGACCTTTTATTTCTTTTTAATGTGTTCCCACAGTGCAAAAAAAGTTGGGAAGAGAGGGATCAAGTAGGCATACAGTATACATACATCCCATGGAGATGCATCAGTCCTCTAAACCTTATATACAGAAGTTTTTTTGTCTTCCCACCATGTCTTTCATAGGTGTGCATGACTCAGCACGACATAAATGAGAGGCAGATAGAGAAATATATAACTGAAAAGTACATCTACAGACCTGTATGTTCTATGTAAATTCATAATTAAAACTGGCCTATAGTTACTGCTATTTGTTACTTCTGAAGTATTTTTAAAATATTGCAAATTGTGCTTGAGTATAATCTGTGATCAAGATACAGCAGTGTACTTGCGGACAACTGGAGACGGTTACATGAACATTTTCAAAAGGTCTGCGTTGGAGATAAAAGACAGAGCTCTGTAACAAAATCTATCCTCACGTTTAACTGTGCTCTTCAGTTGTCACAGATCCTTGCAGCCACTCACGTCTGAGCAGAGTTTTGGGTAGATGGGTGGTTAATGTTTCCTAAACCCTCATCTGAACATTTGCCAAGTCATTAACTTACAGTGATACACATTGTCCTACCCTTGACATGGGACAGGTTAAAGCAATATCCATATGTTAATCTTTATATTTTGTATAAACCTGTACCTTGCCTTTTACTTTACACAGACTGATATTTGGCATTAGCATGTTACAGCTAATTGCTAACTTCTAGCTGAGGCCAGATGTGATGGCAGCTAATCTTGTCAGAATAATTATTAGTCTGGGCATCTCAGCTTCCCACCTTTGAAGAACAAAAGCTTTCAGGATATATTTGATAGTAAATGCTATCAATTGTTAAAATATATTTTGTTATCATCGGACTGATTTCTTAAAGTCTTGTGTAAATGTAGTTTCACTGGAAAAGGAATGGAATAGAAGCAAAGAAGGAAGTTGGATGAAAAGGCATTCACCATGTGATTAGTAAGACTAAACCATTAGCTCTTCAGTCACCTTCTGTGTTAAAAAATTCTTTACATTAGTGATCAAAAGGTCGCACTTACCTTACTCTAACTGTATGAAATGTTTCTCTCTAATGTGTTCTTGGTTGCATTTTTTTATTAGTTTTAAATGAAGTTAGCTTTGACACCTTTGGCATTTAGACTGTTACTCGGTCTCTGTTCTGTGTCCGTATGCTCAGTACTGCAAAAAGATAAAATCAAAGGTGAACTTGCTCTTAATTGCAATAACAGATGATTCCTGACATAGGAAGCAAATGTAAGGCTATGTTAATTTTCTCTTTAGAAGCATTAATGGAAAACTGGTCTTTTTATCACAAATACAAATAAGAAGTCCGTCCTTAGAAACCCAGTAATAGCTGCAGACTGAATCTGTGTCCAAGCTTGGGTGGCTCTGGCTGGAAGCAGAAGTCACTGGGAATGTCCCACCAAGCTCTCATTCTCTTGTTGCCTGGACGATTTTCCTTCAGATTTATAATGAACTTTTACTAAGCTCAGTCTAGTTTAGACATCCAGAAAGTATGTATTGAAGAATAATAAAATGTGATGAGACATCTCTGAAGATAGCTGTTCACAGCTTTTTGTTCTAAAATCCTGCTGCAGTGTGTGACACTCATCCACACACACAGAGCTGTCAGCTTTCACACAATGGTAGCTTTCACAACATTTGCTGAAGCTTTAGATCTTTCAGGCTTAATTTTTTTATTTTTATATTTAGACCGTTCTCTTTTGGAGGATGAAACACAGCATATCAGTTTTCCTATATAACCTTTCTGTCCAAAGACATGTATCTCCTTTTCCTCCAGCTTTCACAAGTGTCCTTATTTGCAAGTGTCCTTATTAAGCTTCACCCCAGGAAAAAGCATCTTCAAAAGATTCTTTGTCTGAAATGCTGACATGCACTGGAAAGACATGTATCTCCTTTTCCTGCTGCTTTCACAAGTGTCCTTATTTGCAAGTGTCCTTATTAAGCTTCACCCCAGGAAAAAGCATCTTCAAAAGATTCTTTGTCTGAAATGCTGACATGCACTGGTGTTATTACTGAGTTTGATAAATGTCAGATTCCAGTAGACAAGTCTGCTTACCAAAGGAAAAAAGGAGCACTTTATTTTTCAAACCTCTTAAATACTTACATGTTATCTTCAAAATGTTGCAATATTCTACAGGATGCTCCTAACATTTAGCTCTGTATAACACAACAGTTGTTCCCTTTTCAAAGTTGGTGCCTAATTAGTTAATATAGCTCTGCAAAACTGGAAACATTTTTTAAAAAGTAAAACCAAATAAATGTGAGTATTTCTCAGTAGTTTGTTGCCCACATAGTTCATAGTTGTATATGGGTTGCTCACTTGAAGCTTTATTCGTTTATAAACTGTTGCACTATTTGCGATGCTTACTGTATGTAATGATGTATTATTCATTATAAATAGAAATTTGAAGAAGAGAACTAACCTGAGGAATTTTTGGTATAAAGAATCCCCTTGCCATTTGCTCCAGGAGATTACTTTCCTGCGTGAACTTTTCACTGAACGTTGTATCATATTACCCTTTCAAAATATTCAAAGTTGTTGTGGGTTGTTGATTGAGATATAGACACAACAGATGACTCCAGCTTTGGAAGTCATCACTTGCCATCAGTGATGAAAACGTAAGTGTTGTAGCTTCACTTGGTTTATTTCATAATCCTGCACAAGAATCACCCACAAGAAGTTGTAGCAATGCTCTCCTAACATGCTAAATAATCCTAGGTATGTCTGTTGCTTAGCAGATCTGATATATCGTACAACCTTAGTCAAACACTGAGACAACACCAAACTATAAAAAATAAATGCTTTTTAAGACTTCATTTGTACTGTCCTAATTTTGAGCTGCTATACAGGTAAAAAATTGAAGGATTTGTAGCTATAGTAGATAGCTTTCAACCAAGATCCAATATTATGCATTCAAAACATCAGATGAATTTACTGCATTTATTTAAGGAGAGAGAAGCACAGTTTTTAAATGGTATTGAAGTTCTATGGAATAAAATAAATGAAAAGGGTCCTTGCAATTTAATTTTCAGCATTTTTAATCTGAAGCAAATGGAGTTAGGATGTTATCTAAACTCAGGCTTGTCATTCTGCTTCCTAATATTCTTTCATGCCCACTTGTCAAGACTTTCAACTAAGCATTGTACCTTTTCTTCTTCAAATGAAAGAGACAAATTCATGAGATTAAGAATATGTTCTTGTTTGATAACTACCAAGTAATATGCTTTCAATAATCTAGTAAATTGTGAGCTGCCCTTTATTCACTAATTAAGTGAGTTTTCTTAAGATGGAATGAGATAGATGGATTAATTGTGGTAACTTTCCCAAAATTAGTTATTTTCTAGGTCACATTGTTGAACATAATTTTTAATATGGCCAATGCTTTCTAACTAAGATTTGCAATGCTTTGTGTAGTAACATCCTGTGACAGACAGCACCATTCTGGAAAGTCAAGTGTTGCTGATAAATTAGAAATATTAGAAACTCGTCTCAGACTGTAAGTTTTCTTTTCCCTTCCTATCCCAGCAAGAATTCCCTGCACATCAGATGGAAATCTGGAGACTCAAACATTTTTCTTGTAATTTGCTTTTAGCCTCTGTTCAGCTGTGTGGTCAGTTCTATAGCATGATGGCCCTCACTTTCTCACAACCCATCAGATTAGTAGCAGTTGATACACTCTCAGATGATACAGAATTTTGAAAACTAATTCTGACTCTTCAGCAGGTCTAGAAATCTGTTAATAATAAGGAAAAGTTCTGCAGAATCTACTTTATCATTTGAAAAAGCAAAAAAAGCATGTCCTCTGTATTTAGAGTTGACTTTCCTTTCCTAGATGTACTGAGGTTTTTTCCTCACTAAACCCAAAGAAAGAACGAGTTTTTTGTTTATTTTAGAGGTTTGGGAATTGGTGTTTTGTGTTTCTTTGCTTTTCTTTCAGACTCTGTTGTTGGTATAGGTCATCATAGCACTTAGTGATTCTCAATTCACTTTGGGAATGGGAAACTGGTTCCCCTGTGTGATAAGATTGTCATAAATTTTGTCCTTGTCTTTATTTGTTATTGATGTTTTCACATTTCTGTATAAAATCATGAAAGTTGTAACTCCATGATTCTTGTCAGTGGACCACTTCTCTTTCTGTGCATTTTCTGGTGTTTATTCTAAAAACAAATCAGTCTGTGAAATTTCCTTCTCTCATGTGTTTTTTTGGTCCAGTGCTTAGCAGCATTTGAGGTGACTTAAGGAGAACTATGAACAGAGAGTGACCCAAATACAGCTGCTGAGTAGGTGTACATCAGGGTAGAAATTAACTGGCTGTTAATAGCCAAATCACAGAACAGAATTAAAGAATAATTAGGATGAGAGGACCTCTAGAGATCATGTGGTCCAGCTCCTTGCTCAGTACTCCCCATTCAAATGAGAGAATTCAGAGAGAGCTGTGTAGATTTCATTCTGATCAGACAAGTATATGCTAGGAAGCAGCTTGCTTCTTGCGATTCTAGTATTTCTGGGTGGATTTAAAATTCAAAATGGGATTTGGAGAGTTTTCTATTGATATCACTCAGATTGTTCCAAATTATAAATCAAAGCTTCTGATTGAAATGGATCATAATTAAGCAATAGCTAAATGCTCTAAGTAGTCTAAATAATAGCAGGTATTTTTCAAAATGCTACATGTAGTGATTACACTTGGAGATGGGGTTAAAGATAATTCTTGTGGTTTAGCTCTGCAGATCATATTGTTGCCTGCTGAATGTTAGAAAACACTTTTATTGGGTTGATTTTGATGGTTCTAATGAAGGTATTTATTGTATGAGCTATAATTCTGGGTGATAGCTTCACTTTGGTTTCAGAGATGTGTTCTTTTAACTTAAGTTTCATAGAATATAAAAACTTAGAGTTACCAGATACATTAACTTTTTAATATTACTTTCTAAGCTGTTTTCAAACAATTAAAGTGAAATAAAAAAACTTTCTCAGTCTAATAAAATGGCCAGATTAGCTGTGTGGGTGTATGTGTTTCTGAGATGGAAATGCTGAAATATTGTGCTAGAGATTCTTCTTACAAAGCAGGTTTGACTAAAGGCAAGACTACTGTATATCTCTCACAGAGTCCTTTAGAAGGCTAATCTCTACCTCCATTTAATCATCCAATCTGTTTCTCTATCACATGGCCTCTTTTGATGTGATCACTTGTTCCTCTCAAATTTAACTTTGATTTAGAATATCGATCAAGATGTTTAATGTTAGGTTAATTCCTGCAAATGAAATCCCACTTCATGTAAAATGAAGATATAGTTGATATTTTGCTAGCTCATTTATCATGCTTTTTTTGAGTCTATTGTGATCAGAATATTTTATTTATTTTACACAGAAAAGTGAAAAAAAGCAACACAGTGTGGTACAGTAAAAATAATCCTTTTGTTTATTAAAAGAATTAAAAAGCAAACAAGTTAAAAGAAATTATTGTATGCTTTATACATTGTGTTGAAGTTAGTAATAGGATCAAGAATAACACCTGAAAAGACTTCTGGTAAATCCAACTGTGTGCAGGAGAACCAAAGCTTTGTATGTGACAGCCAAGTTATACCATCTAGATGCTGCTGAAGTCTGTAAAGCCACCTTGCTATTCAGATTCTTTGTCCATAATTGCTCACAGAGAATGAAGACAACATTTCCTTATGCTGATCTTTGTTATAAACAACTACAAAAAGTTGTCAGCATGGTTACTAATTAATAAAATGTGAGTCGAGAACAAAATTCATTTTCCCATAATTAAGCACAAATTTAGTCTATATCTTTCACGTATTCCACTAACAAAATTTTACAGTAAGCTGTGTTAGCATAGACTTCCTGCTTTGTCTCTTTTGGGTATTTTGATTGGAGAGAGATGGAGCTGCCTGAGCATGTCTCAGAAGCTTTACCTTTTCAGCAACTGTTGCAGTTGCTGTCTTCAGTTCTGGGACCCTAACCTCTCCAGGCTCCCTTCCTGCAGTGAGAAAGTCTTCGTCACCATGAGAAGAGCTGAGTTAGACTCCTGCTTTGAATAGTTTTGTGAGGGACGCTATCCCTCTTCCTTGTCTACAGTACGATTATGTTTGCCGCATTGAATTTAGCTTTTCTAAAGGGAATTTCTCCAGTTCTCTGTAGTGGTGTCTTCATCCTGCTGGTATCAAAACAAAGCAGAACCTAATCAGCTTTTGGAGTGCTAAAGCATACAAACAGAAATGAGCAGTAGTCACAAAGTTGTCCAACAATAACAAGTATCTCCTTTCTTTGTTTAGTATGAACGAAGAAATTAAGGGGAAATAAAGGTAGCTTCTAAAATTTTATAAGAAGAAATATATAGTTTTGATCTAGACACCTAAAGATGGTGTAAGTGTGTTGGATCAGTAATTTAAATGTTAAGTAATAAATTACGGGATAAAACATCAAGACTCAAATTACATATAAGAAACTTCTTTACTAAAAAGGTTAGTTACTAGACTAAATGAAAGTCACTGGTTTGAGTAATGGAGTCAATACATTTCTTTTCTTTAGCTGTCCAGTTTTTTATCATTAAATCTTCTTTTAATTTCTTGAGAAGTAACAGTGTAGAAATATGTAGAATTTCTTTCAAAATCATTGGTTTTAATTTCTTTCCAAAAATGCATATATTTGAAAACAGAAAAGAAATTCCTTTCTCTTGACTGAACAAAACAACAGAAAAATTTGTTTTGGTTGGTTTGATATTGGTCTATTTTTCTAAGTGGCATCATGGGGTCTATATTATTACTTTCTTAAAGACTTAGATGATGAATGCTAAATTTTATTCATTTATAGCAAACGATGTGAAACTACATATGATAAACTGTTTAGGTCATATGTGAAAGTTATTACATGTGGCAAAAACTCATTGTAGGTTTTGTCTTTGGGTTGATAATTATTGTGAAATTCCACATAATACCATCCTGGTTCAGTCAGTTGGCCAAATTGCAGTCATTTCCAAGACAAGAAAAGTACAATAGTAATCTTTTATGACCACCTGATCTAATCAGAGGTAGACAAATGTGGGATTTTTCTTACAGAATAGAAATTAAATGGCTAGGCTGCAGTTTCCATAAAAGTTGGTCTCTCTCATTATTTCTGGCTTATTTATGTTTAGAATGTAATAAGAACTAAGAATAAGACGCTATTCAGTAACTTGTATTGCCGGAAATGATGACAGTGCTAAATAGATTTTCTTTTTGTAAAAAGGTCCAATTACTCCATTATTAATGACATTATTTAAGTACTCATTAAATGTGACATTATTTAATGGGTTCATGTTAGTTTAAAACCTTCATTAAAGGATTGCTGTGGGGAGCTTTGTAATCTGGTATTTTTCCGTCCTCCAGTGTTACATTTCCTACGGTCCCTATGAATTTGGGAACTTTTCATTTGAACTGTGAATGTGGGATCTCAGGTTGTTGATGAAGGTGAAGATTATGTAGATTTCAAATGATAGAAGAAACTGGAAACAATTAAGCTTCATCAGTTTCCGTTGTCCTCTTTGAAATTATTTTGTGATGTCATGGTGGTGTTTGTTTGTTTTGTGGGTCTTAATATCAGGTGGCAATTTCCTATCTTGATTAGTGTGTCCCATTAAATAGTACTAAGTTTCACAAGTGATCTATGGCGCAATACTATCCCAATGTGAGAAACAGGGCAACCAAGAACTTCTGCACTTAATTGTGAATGCATCTTCTACACTTCGTAGTTGTTAGGAACGAAGCATCAACATACAGTTGGAATTGCTGTTATTTGCCATTCACATCTAAATCTGTTTTCTGTTGTAATTTTTTGTAGTTAGCATTCTAATTATATCTAAAATTAAATTGATAATGAAGATATTACCAAAAGATTTTTTCCAAAGCTTAGAAAATTTGTCCTCTGATAATTTTTTTGAATTAAGAAGTATTTTTCATCTGACTAAGGTTTTATGTTTCCAAAGAGAGAGTTTACACCTACAGTCAATAGTCAATTTCGGTCACTTTTCCACTTACTGTAAGTTACTTTTTAAGTATGCTTATTAATTTAATCAGGCCTGCTTAGGAGTAAGTATCTCAAAATGTGAGAATCTAATTTTAGAATATGTTTCAGAACTGAGGTATCAATTATAGTACTGATGTTGGATGGATCTTGTATTAAGGATGCTTTGGGGATCTTCAGTGCATTGTCATTTCTCAATGTCATGGGTTAGCAAGCATAGTCCTGGAAGTGATGTTCTTGCAAAGGGGTGCTTACAGCTTCCTCTGTGACCTGACAGTAATGAGTACTTTGGACTAAACCACTACACTCAGGGATTGTCATATCAGTGAAAAATAAAGTATAAAAGTACAAAGTATGTAAAACTTTCCATATTTTAAGAGTGTGTCTAAACTGTACCGGACTAAAAACTGACCTCTCTTTGGGTACACACGTAGATATACATATATACATTCACGTGGAGATGTACATAGATATATAGGTATACATACACATAGGAAAAGTTAAGGAGAAAAGAGAGAGCAAAAGACAGGGACTAGCTAGATTGAATGTGTGTATATTTAAATAGATATTTTATTTTATCTTTTTTATTACATTATTTCCATATGGTGCCTCTCTTCCACCCTCCTGTTTTTAACTCAGATTTCTTCCTGAAATCTCACCTGTTCAGGAGACTGCTTATCATTTTTGTAAAACCAGCTGGTTATGAAGCATATCAGGTGTGTTCCAAGATGGATTTATATTGAAGAAATGTCATCTCCTACTTCTCGTACATGTGATTACACCTGCCATTGTTAATCTAGTGATTTAGCTTCTTGTAAGCCCTCCAGATTCATGAGGCACAGACCATTTTCCTCTGAATTCTCCTACTGTGATTCAGAGGCCAGAATAACTCTACTACTACCCTTTGCCAGGCAAAATTTGTTTCATAAGCAGAGAGACCAGTATGTTTTTTTCCACTGTAGCTAGTGGAATTTTCATTGTTTTCTGTTCTTCAGTCTTGATCAGCTACTGCTTAACAAGGGCTCGTATCACCCTTGTGCTCATTAAAGCCATCTCTCCATCCCCTCCTGTTTCCCACTCTTGTTACTCTGAAATACTGTATTTGTGTGATTCCTTCTTTCCTTTGTCCTTCAGCAGTCTCTCCATCTAAGCCCACTCCAATCCTTCATTGACTATTACCATCCATGACCTCTTCATATCTAGCCCTTATCTCTGAGGGAATGCTGGATGCTGTGATTTGACTTTCTGCTGTTTTCTCAAACAAGTCTTTCTCCTTCTGATACTTCCCCGCAGCTCCTCTTATTCCCCCCAGCAATCTCAACATTGCACTTCTTGCACTTAGCTAAGCCAATTAACTCTGTCATCTCCTTTTTATTTAAACAGTAGCCCTTTCTTTAAAGTCTTTAAATTCTGGTCACCAGTTGTTACTGGACACTGTAATCTCATTCTTTCATTCTGTGGGACTCCTTTTAATGTGCTCAAATACCTTAATACAAATACCTTCACTGTGGTGGTGAACATGAGAAACTTGTCTTCTGCATTCCCATGGAACATTACTGCAGGATGCCATTCAGGTCCAAACCCAGCTTTTGTCTTGTGGTAAACAAGTCCTCTTCTTTGAATTATCTCATTGGTTTGCATTAATTGTGCATATGAATGTTCCATACACAGTTCAGGCATGATTTGAATACCTAATAAACTCTGATGAGTGAAGATTAGAATGTCATGTAGTTTAAATTGATACACTGCAGGCAGGAGCAGTAGGGTAGAAGTTGGTTGAGACCTGAAGAGCAATCAGACTCGGAAATTTGGAAATAGTAAACAGTAGGAGTTTGAAGAGAGAGGATCAGCCAGTCATCTTTCCCCTAACTCTTCTACATTCAAGTGTTCCTTTTTTCAGAACTTTTTTTCCTCTTAACTATCACATTTGTTGTGGGAAAACATGAGGGAATGAGTAAGTTTTAACAGAACTAATACAACTCTCAGTTCTTTTTTAGAAGCTGTGAAGTTAAACACCAGAAGAGCTGTAAAATTTCCAGGATATTTTGATATGTAATACTTAGAATTAAGTATAAAATAATACATACTGTGTTTTCTGTTAATTTAACCTGCTTGCTTTTGATTATGAACCTTGTAGAAGTTTTAAAAATTTGAACACACTGATTTTGCCTGTTCAGTTCTTTGTTTAACCATATATCATATTGGTGACTTAAATAATATCATTGTCTGTTGATCGACATGGCTATGACTTAACAGAATTTTTTTATCTCAACTGCATAACCTTTAAAAATAGGGGCAGAAAAAATATGCAATCTAAGCCTAGAACTCTAGATAATGTATACCCAGGTACTTGCTGTAAAGCAGGTCCTCACATCTAATTTCTGAGCTGTATTATGTATTCTGACCTTCATTATGAAGTTTAATTTTTTTATAATGCTTTGCTTTATAACACAGTAAAAGGCAGAGAGCTCAAAGATCCCACTAATTAGCCCTGGTTTGGGCTTGAGAACTGGACAGCTGTGCTAGTGTAGCATTCAACTCAAACCAATTAGTTCTACCCAGAGGCAAGGCTTATTTGTGTCCATCTAGGCAAGATGTAACTTTTCTTCCTAATACCAGGTAGTATTTGTGTACTACTGCATTGCACTGCTGGGACATAATGGCCTTGCCTGTCAGGGCCCCATGTGCCGAACACCTTAGCAAGTGTGCATGTTTCATTAATACACTTTGACTCAAGTTTTGACATTCAGATTAGCAGTGTGGTGCATTATGAACATTTCTCCTCAGTCTCATATACTTTTTTGCCTGTTCTACACTAGCTTCCACCTTTGATTCTCATTGTCTACAGAACTACGCACAATTCATTTTTCCATTGGTAACAAAAAATTAGCAAGTTACATTATTACTTAGTAAATCAGATTGGACAATTTGATACTTAGGAAGGATCTAATGCCTGCTCCTCGGTATATGATGACATCCTTCTGTGAGAAATTTGACAATATTTACAAAAACAGCAGCTTGGAAAGAAATAAAACAACATATACTAATGACATTGCCAATGTCAGGAATTCATAATTTCTAAACTGTTGAGCCTCATTTATAGCAAATTGGGCTACTTCCCAATTTAATGTACAGTGAGACAGAAAAAAAAAGAAAAGAGTATATCTATCTCTATATTTGATGTTCGTATTTCAAGGTGTTTTAACAGTGAGATATAAAAGTCTTTTTGTGTATATGTTTGTATAGCTGAAATAAGAGTCATACTTCCAGTGTGTTTTTCCTTTTTGGTGGTGTTGTTTTCAATATACTGTACTGGCTGTGGTCAAGATGAAGTTAATGTTCTTGATAAAAGACTCTATAGTGCAGTGTTGATAACAAAGCAGTGTTCTGGCTGTTTCTGAAAAGGTCTTGTGTGATGTCATGGCTTTCTATTTTTCCCACTGCCTCCATGGCTAGTAGGCTGGTCGTGGGAAAGGATCTAGGAAGGGACAGCGGAAACAACTGACTGCAGGTGACCAAAGGGATATTCAGTACCATGTAACACCATATTTACAGATATAAACTGAGGGACAGGGGTTAGCCTTGCTTGGAGACTGGCCAGGCATCTTTCTGGCTGTGGGAGGTGATGCATGATTGCTTTTGTATGACTTGTTTGATTCCCTTTCCTTTGCTTACAAAATTGTCTTTATCATGATTAATTTTTCATTCGTATGAATATTATTCAGATTGCTTTAAAATCACCTAGTTAAAAGATAAGGAGGAAAGTATTTTAAAAATCTATACTAATTCTATAATTTTTATTATTTTAATTTTTCTACCATCTTGCAGTAGATATTTTGGTTAAAGAAAAACTATTTTTTAGGAAGAAGAGCAGCATGATAGTAAGGTTGTCTTTCTAAACACAGAGCTATAACATCACTGAAGTTCTGCAGGAACAAGCATTGGTCCTACGGAACTATTCCCGACAAAATAATAATTATCTTCTGGTGTCAAGTATATTATATTTCCTTTCTAGAAGTAAACAGTCTTCCTAGTGAAATTATAATGACGACTGTGAGTGGGTTTTATATATGCAATAAATCCTCTGACTAATGCTTTAATTTTTAGAAAAAAGGACTAAAAACTACCCTAATAAATTTATTATTATCATGTTTATGATTAATTTTTTATGTATCAGTGAATAAATCTACCTAAATACAGCTTTTTGAAATAACTTCAACAGAATTTTCTCACCAGATCTTTGACCAGTCACATTTGGACATGCACTTTGCAATACCCAGAAATATATTTTATATTTTAGTAAAGAAATCTGTAGTTTAGCAGTAAAGGCCACACACTCCTTTTACTCTTTATATTTCTGGAGTTTCAGATATTACACAAATGCCTCAATTTCCCTCAGTCTTCCTCTGCCCAAGGGTTATGAAATCTCTTCTCTGAATCACACTTACTTACAATGCAGGTGTTTCTTCTTGTTTTTCAAGGTCTACTTCTGCCTGAAAAGTAGAATACATGTAATTGTCCAGGATCTTTTTTCTCACCTTTATTAGTATTTTTACCTTTACTTTGCCTTGTTTAAATGTCTGTAAAGTTAACAAAATTATGTTTTTACTTGATGTAGTACGAGACGACAGAAATAAATTGCCATTCTGCTTTGCAAACTTGTCTATCAAAATATGGAATCGCAAAAACCGCAAATATATATCATATATAATAGGCGGATTTTCCTCATTAATTGTGAAACCTGCAAATAATTGCATAACTTCTTGATAGACATAGACTTAAAATGAACATAATGTTGATTTAGGAATTAGATTAAAAATAAGCCTTTCAGAGTATTTGAGGGGAAAAAGTCTCACTATTTTTTTTTCTTAATTTCTGGGTATTCATCTTCACTAAAAAATTTGAGCAGGCAGACATTTTCTGAAAACTCATTGTTTTATATTTAAAATTAAAAACTTTGATTTTTTTCTGGCCAA
>NW_008237233.1:927115-948204 GCF_000691975.1 Corvus brachyrhynchos | reverse complement strand
TTAAAGCATTATTAAAAAATAAAAAGCTGAATCTGGAAAGACTGTCAGGAACCCTGTGCAGGAGGCAGAGACTTGTTGGTTGAGGTGTCCCTTTGGGATAAAGAACGGCTCAGCAGACAGGTAAATCTGAGCTGTAGCTCCTGTTCTCATGTTTTTACTCTCATTTGCTCTCTGAAAGCACTTCAAATGGTCTTTAGGTTGGTACTATTTTGAAATACGATTTTTTTCAACTTATTTTTACCTTTTCACCAAAAAAGGTGGGGATTTTTTAATGAGTTCTACATAAAAGTCGGTCTGTTTAATGACTGTTTCTTACCTACAAATGCAAGAGAAGTTTAGAAATTATCAAGATGCTTCTTTGACAGTGTATTATCAGCTGTTAATTTTGCCAGATGGTTTTAAGTGAATTTTTCTGATTCATTCTTTGCATGTGTATTGTCATTAGTATATGAGGAAATTAGGAGGATTTTTTTTGGCAGAGATGTCCACATTTGATAAGATAGCACACATGTTAAAGGGATATTAGAAGCAGGTAAACCTGGAAAGAAAGCTTGTACTGCACTGCAACATGCTGTGCTAACATACCAAAATTTGTGAGAGATACAAGATTTTTTGTTACCCATAAAAAGTTGTGCTGGGGTTCTTGTTTAAAGAAGAACCTACAGACATAATTTTTTAATGCTTAATTTTTCTTTATCGTCTCAGATTCAAAATTTTTCAATTTTTTTAATTCAGCATGTACTGCTGAGATACTGTGATCTGATATTGACTTGTTTCTTTTTTCTTAAACTTCTAGCATATATGCCTCAGACATATGTTTTCATGTATCTTCATATGTCTTCATCTGGTTATTTTCTTTTCTTTAAAAATTACAACAACAAGAACAAGAACAAAAAAATCCAACCTCCCCCTCCCCCCCCAAAAAACCCCCAAAACCAAACCAAACAAACAAACAAAAAAAACCCAAACCAAACCAAAACAACCCCAGGGTGTACCAGGTTCTGTAAATGTGAGGCAATAAGGTTCAGCGTGTGTGCCAATGTCTGTAAAGAAAAGCTGCCCCACCTTAAACCTCAAGCAGTATTCGCCTGCCAGCATCACTAGGATTTAGCATACCAGGTGCTGTTTATTCAAACTGTTGCCACAGGAGCTAGTATTTCAGCCGTGTTTGCCATAGAACATGCCAGTTTTCAACTTATCTCACTTTGCATTCCAGGTATTACAATGGTAGAAGGACTTTGTCAACAGCATTCCCTGGCTTTATCAAACAAACTGTGACTTTGAGGGAGGTGCAGCAGTAAAGATGCTAATGTCCCAGTGCTGCTATTGTAACTGCTGCCCGTTTGATTTTTCTTTCCTCTTCCCCATGTACCTATCAATAAGCAGGTTCATTTTTATAACCAGCGTTTGTCCAAGCAAGGATTTGTGAATGTTGTTGACAGTTATACATAGCCAATTCCCTAAGAGTGAAACTTTAATGTAGAGATACAGTTCCACATCAATTACGCACCCCAGCCTGAGATGTTTTGGCATGCCCTGTTCTCAGTATGAATAAAGATAGCTCATTTAATCTTGGAACCTGACTACCAGGCTATAGGCTAGTCTGGGTGGGCGGCTCTCTCCACTTCACTTTTTGATGCTGTGCCAGCTTGAAAAAATTACATCAGAATTCCTTAGGTCAAAGTGAGGGAGCAAGAGGGAGCATGACTGAGGCTAAATGCACCTATTTAGAAGAGGGGAGATCCGAGTTCTGATTTCTACTCAAAAGACTGCATGAAAGCCTTATTTTAAAGAGTAATTGGAGTTCAGAGATGTGTGTCTACCCTTCACACCAACCCCACGGGTTGAGGAGGGCATGGAACACAAACCGTTCCAGTTCCTAAAGGATCCTGCAACCACTAACTTGTTATAGAAAAGAAGGTCATTGCTACCATCTGAAAATTTGTGGGTTTTTAAGAAATAAGTCTTCTGCCAAATACAGAAGAAAATGTCCATCTGTGAATCCTAATCAATTCCTGAATACATTATATAAAATCATGGAATCATAGAGAGCTAAGGGTTGGAAGGGACCTTAAAGATCATCTACTACCAATCCCTGCTGCCATGGGCAGGGACGCTGCTGACTAGATCAGTTTACTCAAGGCCTTATCCAAACTGGCCTTGAACACTTCCAGGTATGGGGCATCCACAACCTCCCTGGGCAACAATATCACACAACCCTCACAGTGAAAAATTTCTTCCTAATATGTAAGCTAAATTTCCCCTTTTTCAGTTTGTACTCATTAATCCTTGTCCTATCCCTACAGTTCCTGATGATGAGTCCCTCTCCAGCTTTCCTGTAGACTCCTCTCAGTTACTGGAAAGTTGCTATGAGGTTTCCATATAACCTTTCCTTCTCCAGGCTGAACAGCCCCAGCCTTCTCAACCTGTCTTCATAGGGGAGATGCTCCCGTCCTCTTATCAACTTCTGGGCCCTCCTCTGGACTTGCTCCAACAGTTCCATGTCCTCCTTGTGTTGGGACACCAGAACTGTACACAGCACTCCAGATGGGGCCCCACAAGAGCAGAGCAGAGGGGCAAAAGCACCTCCTTTGCCCTGCTGGCCACGCTCCTTTGAGTGCAGCCCAGAACACGTTTGGCTCGCTGGGCTGCAAGCGCTCGCTGGGCTGCAAGCGCACGCTGCCGGCTCACGTTGAGTTTTTCATCAACCATCACCACCAAGTCTTTCTCCTCAGGGCTGCTCTCAGTCACTTCTCTGCCCAACCTGCAGGTGTGTTTGGGATTGCCATGACCCAAGTGTAGGACCTTGCACTTTGCTTTGTTGAACTCCATGAGGTTTGCACGGGCCCACGTCTCAAGCGTGTCAAGGTCCCTGTGGATGGCATCGCTTCCCTGCAGCGTGTCAACTGCAACACACAGCTTGGTGTCACACCAGCAAATTTGCTGAGGGTGGTCTCAGTATCACTGTCCTTGTCACCAACAAAAATTATGAACTGTATCAGCCCCTGTACCAACCCCAATTCTGACCTCTTAGGAACACTGCGCATCACTGGTCTCCATGTGGACAATCAGTCATTGACCACAACTCTCTGTGAGGCCATCTAGACAGTTCTTCATCCACCCAGTGGTCCATCCACCAAATCCCTGTCTCTTCAACGTAGAGACAGGGATATCATGTGGAACAGTGTCAAACACTTTGCATAAGTCCAGGTAGACAATGGCAGTTGCTCTGCTCCATCCATCAGCACTGTAGCCCGTTATAGAAGGTCACCAATATCAACCTTTGTAAAGCCATGACGGCTGTTACCATCCACCTCTTTGTTTTCTATGTGTCTTAGCATAGTTTTCATGAGAATCGACTGCTCTGTACTTCCCCAGTCCTTGCACTTTCCCCTTTATAAAAATGAGGGTTAGATTTCCCTTTTTCCAATCATTGGGAGCTTCACCTGGTTACCACAATTTAAAAAAACAGATGGGTAGTGGCTTAGCAATTTAGTCTACTAATTCTCTCAGGACACACAGATGAATCTTATCAGGTCCCGTGGACTTGATAATAGACCTAATTATATCTGATAATATAAACACCTTCCTACAACTCTGAACTGCAAGCCTAACTCTGATAAGAGATGAGTTTTCATAGAGATTTCTCCCTTCCATGTTTCCTATTGATAGAGAATATGCTATGTGCAGTCTGTGCTCAAAATGCTGGGGGCTGTGAAGGGCATTCATTGGAGACTGTGGCAGTGATGGGACCAAGGCCCACCCCAGCATGGGCTGGAATGCACCAAAGTGTGTTCTTGTCTCTTGATTGTCCACCTTGGAGAACCATTTGTAGCATGTCTGGTTGGAGCTATCTTCCCAACAGAGAGGTCAGACACCTATTTCAAAGTAGGCACCCATCAGAAGATCCAGTCAGCTATACCTTAGCGCTGGAATCTGGTTCTTAGGTTTTAATGTTACATTGCCTGCTTAAGATCACGCATGGTAGTTATGGTGATATTGGGCATTTGCTGAGCTCCTAGACCTCAGACTATCATCTTAACTATACTTTCCCCATAACACAGAGCATTAATTGCATTTAAAAGCCTGCATTTTCCAACTCTGATGAACATTTAAAGAGAGTAATGAAGCCTAGTTTTTTGAATGTTTGCCAGTAGTCTCTATGACATGCAATAATAGCTTCAATAGTTTATAAAATATTAGTAATGTTATAGCACATTCTGTAGGTTTCTTAAATATAGACTGTGTTGAGATACCTTGATAATTTTGAAGCTTTTTGTTTTTCACACATACTTGCTTTTGTCTTTAAAATTTAAATTGACAATCTCAGTTAATTTGCAGTGGGACTTTTAGTTTCTTGTGCAAATGATTGAGTCTACCCTTATCATAACTCAGATATGATCAAGTCTCCTCAACTCCCTCTCCCAAACAATATTAAGCTGTTAAAAAAAAAAAAAAAAATTGCTGCATACACAGAAATACCTGTGTTCATGTATTTCAGTAGCTATTTTTTATACTATAAGATCAGAACCAACTTCATCCCTTAAACAACAGTAATTAGGCTCTAGAAAGTGTTAAATAATTTAAAGTAAAATTAACTTTCCTAGAATTCAGTCAAGGTTTCATTCTCTCAGCTGAAAAGAAGATTGTGAATCATCTCTTCACCCCAGATTGTGACCTAAACCAGTAGCACTTTTTGATAGAACAAAAAATCCTAGATATGCAGATCATTCAGTTCTGTATGCTGTGTGTAGCTGTTTAATCTTTTGAGGCCATCGCATAGCATTGTGATATATTAATGCTAAAATATCAAAAATAAGATAACATTGTGCTATAAAATCAAGCAACTTATGAAAGTGAAAACAGTCACTTAACTTTCTCTCCTAAAGATGTACTTTCTTCGAAAAAAAGAATTAAGTTATTGAAAAATTAATTCCATGGAGAAAATAAGCAAAAAACCAAGAAGGAGTAGTGTTTCCTTCTGATTGAAATGAGTATAGAGTAATAGAATTATTTAGGATGGGCAACACATACAAGGTCAAGTCCTACCATTAACCCAGCACAAGTCCACCACTAAACCATGTCCCCAGGTGCCATATCTACTTGTCTTGTAAATACCTCTACGGATGGTGACTCCTCCACATCCCTGTGCAGCCCTTTCTAGAGCTTGACAACACTTTCAGTGAAGAAATTTTTCGTAATAGTTAGTGTAAATGCCCCCTGGAAACTTGAGGACATTTCCTCTTATCTTGTCACTTGTTACCTGGGAGGAGAGACCAATCCCCACCTGGTTACAAGCCCCTTTTTAGGCATCTGTAGAGACTGACAAGGTTCCATCTGAGCATTCTTTTCTCCAGGCCGAGCCTCACCAACTCCCTCAGCCACTCCTTATCAGACTTGTGCTCCAGTCCCTTCACCAGCTCAGTTTTTCTTCTCTGGACTCACTCTGGCACCTGAATGTCTTTCTTTCAGTAACACAGGATTTGAGGTGTGGCCTCACCAGTCCTGAGTACAAGGGAGACAGTTGCTGTTCTGGTTCCACTGGTCACACTGTTGCTCGTCCAAGTCAGGATGCCACTGGCCTTCTTGGCCACCTGGACACAGCTCGCTCATGTTTAGATGCTGTCAGCCAGCATCTCCAGGTTCTTTTATACTGAGCAGCTTTCCAGCTACTCTGCCCCAGACTGTAGCTCTGCATGGGGTTGTAGGACCTGGCAACTGTTCTTGTTGAACTTCATACTGTTGGTGTTGGCCTATCAACCCAGCCTGTCCAGGTCCCTCTGTAGAGCCTTCCTGCCCTCCAGCAGATGAACATTCCCATACAACTTGATGTAATTCACAAATTGCCTGAGGGTGCATTTGATCCCCTTGTCCAGATTATTGATAAAGACATTAAAGGCACTTGGTCCCAGTGGATGGAACTCCATTCACCACTACCCTTTGGGCCTGGCCATCCGGGCAGTGTTTCAGTCAGTGAACAGGACACTGGTCTCCTTAGCTTCAGTTCCACAGCTCTCTCTCCCAAAACCTGTGCTTTCAGACAGATTTCCTGTTCTGCCTCCACAAAGGGTATCTTTCCACACCTCTTCCTTTACTGTGTTTTCCTTAACACTCCTTTTTCTGTACTGCCAATCTACTTAGCATGAGTCCCATATGTTCACCATGGAATAGGTACACCATGGATCAAAAGCAAACATTTTATTATGGTCCTGGTTTGAAAATAATGTAGTAATAATATAAAAAAAAAATGAATTCTCTAATATGAAAACGGATTTTCCTTTATTTATTATGTATGACAGGAACTTTTGCTGTTGGCAGGAAGAGAGAATGTTACTGAATCAAACTGTGTTAGCAAAAATTAAATATAAATACTTGGAATTGCAATCCCACAGTGTTCAAAAAATTGTTTGCAGGTAGCCTTCTAAAGTTTCTACTTCTGATATCCAGAATAGTTCCTAAACCTACTTCACTTCAGACCTTTGATTTGACAAAATTCATATTGTTTCCCTTCTGCTATATGCCAGGCAATCATATATAGAGGTTCTTCAATTTTTGTTTTGATTTTATTTTTATAATACTGCTGCTTGGGGGAGGTCCATTGCAATCCCTTGAGTACCACTTATATACCACTTCTGCCTCAACCATTGTAGCACAGGAGCCTGAGTGACAGCTGATGGCACACTTTGCTTTAATTATGAGCATGGCTATCTGAATACAGAGTACATTTATCTCTGCTACCACTCTGAAATTTTCCTTGACCTGCATGGTGTTTCCAAGCTGCCTGTCTTGTGTACATTTATCGAGTGAACAGCTGAGCTTTAGGATGGCTTTTCTCTTTCAAAGTGAAGAAAAACCTGTTTAGGACTATCATACACTCTGCTCAGTAGAGGGGATATGCTCAATTTTTCTGACACTATGTAGCAATAAGCTGATTAGATTTATCAACTATATTTGATAAAAACATAAAACATGGTAGTTTAATAATTTCTTGATATGTTAGTTGGTCTTGCTGAAGAATGAAAGTAGAACATGCTCCTGTTTGGGTTTCTTTAACAAAAACTGTAAAAATCCAGGAAAAACATGGTCTAAGAAAGCAGCAACTTATTGAAAATGGTAGCTAAAGTTGCTTCCTGAAATCTGTATTTCATTGACTTATGATGAATCATTCATCAATAATTATATATTTAATTGAAAATGTTGAAATTGAATGGTGCCCATGCTTTTCCTGCAAAGTATACAGTATCTCAAAGCAGACTTTGTACACTTTTTTAGTAGAGGGAGTATCAGAAAATGTGGCACTTAGTTCTGCAAATCAGTTACCTGTTGGCTTACCACAGAGTCTGGCTTTCTGCACAGTTATACTCCAGTCATAAGGAGTAATATCAAGATAAATCCATTAATTTTTTGCAGGGATGCTTGAAAAGATCATTTGGCATGATATAGCTGCCTCCTCTCATTCTGATAACTGAATAGGAACCAGATGCAGTTTCTATACAGAAATATAGAAAACAGGAAAAGATAGCTAGAAATAGCTGATGGTGAAAACTAGAGTAGACTTAGAATATATGTCAGCTTAAAATCATTATTTTTGCAACTTTTATCCTTTCTCTAGCGTATAGGTACAATCCCATGCATTTATTTAAGTTATCCCCACAGTTTTATATTAATAAATGTAAGGATAGTAAAATACACACAAATACATATGCATACCAAATAAATAAACCGGTGAAGGACGGTTTAAGCTCTTCATAGTTTGCTGGTAATATATCCATAATGCAGGATTTGCTGCTGAAGTCAAGGGGGTGACTCATACAGGGAAATAAGGCAGAAAATCTGGCCCTAACTGACTTCAGATTGGACTTTCCTGGACTGAAATACTTGTAATTGCACAGTGGCAGTGTAGCTTTAAAATTGTCATGTAAAATTGCATATGAACTGACTCATGCTGTGACTAGCAGAAGTTTAAAGTAAAGTATTATTTAATTATTTAAAGAAAAAGAGTTTGAACTCTAGTTAAAGTTTGAAAGAGTTCTTTAAAGCTGAGAGTTGCTCATTGGAACCCCACAGTTGTGACTTGGTCATTTCAGTGTTGCTCCCTTTGGACTGCATTTCTACTGCATGATAGCATAAGTTGTATTTAGCTTAAGAATTTGTTTAAGGAATTTTTTTTTTCTAGTGATGTCAGTTTTCATACAACTGACATGTACAGCTGAAGTGTCTCTCCTTCTCTGAGTTTAAGCTCTTCTACTCTGCATAAAATGTTTTGCAGCTCATTGTTGGTATATTAACTAGATGAATTAGTGCTATTTACTGAGAAAGAGCAAGATGTTTGTACCTTTGACTGTTGTGTCCTAGCTGAACATCTACTAGGTTATTAAATATTCCACGGGTGGGATTCACTTATCTTTGAATAGATTTTACTTTCTTGCCAGCTGTAGTTTAAGTATTTATTTCAGCAAGCAAGAATGGAAAATTCCTGCATGTGGAATTTTCCAGAAGTGGGGATTATAATTGTTAGCACTCTTTTTCTCCAATCAGAAATAGTAAATTAAATCCAGTTTTGAGGATTAGGTGTGATAACATTGGTGACTGCGGTAAACAGAAGTACTAAACTGTTAACAGCAGTATGTTTCAACTTATTTTTCACTAATGAGAAAAGCCTGATCTTTCCATGAAGGTGCACTTCTTCACTACAAAGGAGATCAGTTGTGATGTTGATGTTTTGGAGTTGCAAGCACAATTTTAAGTATACAACATGGAAAGTAATTTGCTATGTTTGATTTCTGGGTAATGTGCCTCAAAGTGTTAGGCTTTGGGGACAAAAGGCAAATGCAGGCTGTGCTGTAGACTAAATGTATTTATTCTTTCAATCCCTTCAATAGCATTATTTTGTTGTCAAACATTTCTAAGTTGTTCTTGCAATTCTGTCCCTGGTGCTTTTGATGAAACTTAATATGTCTAAGCCATAGTCTTAGATTTACAGATTAAATACAAAGAGCGAGAATTTTCCCATGTTTGGGCAGATAGAAGCAGGAATCTGCAAGCAAAACATGAGTATATTCAGGCTGCCATCACTACTAAATATGTTCTCTGGTACTTTAATTTAATGCTTTTGAGAATGTGATATATGCCTGTTACTTGGCATTCTCACAAACAAGGCAAAGTTCTAGCAGGACATTGTTTTTTACGTTAAACTTCTACTATTCTCACAGTAATGCTTTTGCTCCTTGGGAAAGAAGTTAGCTAATCTTAGAGTGGGTCAAACAAACAGGCCCCACCTTAGAGCCTCACCTATTTGTCATACTTCCATTGCAAGCACCACAGAGAGAGAGGTAAAAATCGGACATGAAGTAATTTCTGCAGTCATGAATATTTCAGTTCTCAAAAGAAAAAACAAAAATTATTAAAAAGAGCATCTTAGGTAATTGTTCACAGGCAAAGAGGTTGGAAACTGTGCACTTGGCTTTATGAACATTATTAGTAAATATAGGTGTGTGCCAGCATCTCCAGACCCAAACATTCTCGTTCAGCAATTACATGGTATGGGCAAGTCACCTTTGTACCTTTCCAGAGTTCAAGCCAAGGTCTGCTTTGTGTTCAGTCTTATGTGTTTCCTGGGAAACAGAAACAGTGTAGAAGAATAGTATTTTCCTAAACAGCTGGTAATATCGTGATTGATGGTAAAGTACATTGTATGCCCATTATGTTGTTTTTCCTTGGCTCTGTATAAGCACCATTCAAGGGGCTTTTTTACTTTTCAAATACCAAGTAACTCTTTCTGATGGAAGTCAGGAGAAATGTAGGAAATAATTTTCACTAAGCTCACACAGAATTCCATTTTGACTTCTCTTCCAAAAATACACCACCAGTCCTTCTTGTGTGGTTGGCAGGTGCTGCCTTACCTGTATTCCTTATGTGATCCTGGCTTCAAAAAGAATATGAAGATAAGAATATAACTGGCAAGAATAAATTAGAAGGAAATTGTACTTTCCTGCTTTATTCACGCAAACAAGCAGAGGTGGAGGGATTTTGAATTTTTTTTTTTTTTTTTAATTTACCAGGGTAATTAAAAAGAATGCTGTGTTTTGAATTTTATCAGACCATTATTCAGTGAATTTGTGGTCATGCTTGAAGAACTTTTATCATTTTAGAAGAGATTAGAAATTAGCTGATTGTTCACACTGTTAAAACAATGAAACAACAATAGAAAGAAGGATGCGTCTACTCCATAAACTGAGATTTTGATTATGTATAAAACCTATCTATATTTGGAAAAAAGTTTGCTTGTGTTATGTATTTATTCAGGATCGGTAAAACCAGAAAATCACTGTGAAAATCAGAGATTTAAAACAGTGAAATAGTGATTAACAGCAATGGAATAGAAGAGATTAGAAGTCAGATAAGGATACAGTATGTGAGTGTTTTTTTGGAAGAGAATGTCTTTCTGTCAGTCAGACTGGAAGAGAAAGAGAGGAATTAGAGATACATGGGGACAAGCACGAGACAGCAGTTAGCATTTGTGGTTTAATAATAAAAGGCATAACTGGAGAGTAAACTGAGTTTTGCTTAAATCCCTTCTGGTCCCTCAGTCTAGTACCACAGATTTTTAGATGGAGGAGCACCTGTGTACTGTGGCTTTTCTTGTGTTGTGGGATAACTAGAACCTGTCTGCTCAAGGAGATTCACCCATGTAAATGGCTGTTAGCTCACAACAGCTTCTGTGTTGGATATGTGACACAGACGCTGTGGTACCCTTGAGTACCAATTCTGCAGAATAAGAGCAGCACTGCTTAATTATCTCCAGAAGACATTAAGACATTTCTAGGTTAAAAGCAGGGCTCTCTGGAAAGAAATTTAGTTAATCATTTTCTCATCAAAATGCTGTGTCCAAAATTTTAGTCAAAGTTTCTAATGGGTAGGACGTTTTATTTTGTTGGTTCAAACCAGCCATTGTTGGAAATCTAGAGCTAACAAACTCCATAGAAAGTATCTTTATGGCAAGATCTCTGATGTTTATCTATTGGACTGAGATCATATACTAAAAGATGATATACACTGTATTTTTTTAAGGTGCTTTCCTCAGACAGGTAAAGAAAAATAATAAAAAAAAATACTCAGCATCCTAACTCTACAGAGCTGTAGAGAGCCAAGCAGCATTGAAACAAGACAGCCATACCTGAGCCTTCCAGGCTGAAATTGCTAAGCAAGGGGAACTCATCAGGTACTCTGACCACCAATATGCATCACTTCTCAGCTATCTGAGATTCTTACCTTATGATGTGTGACCATTCCTTCCGCTGAGCCTAGTTAATCTGTCAATCAATCAATCAATCCCTACTCTACTTACATGTTGCAAATTCAAAACGCATGACGTGTACCTTTTTGTTGATACCGCTGTGTCAGCGTAGACTTTTTGCCTATGCCTATGGTATTATGGTAAAGGTAGCCAAAACTCTAGGCAAAAGTTGATCATGTGTTTTGGCACAAAAAGTTATCCAGCTGGGTGTCTCTTGAGTCAAATACTGTGAAGAAGCTAAGTGCAAACCTCCCGGCATGGAAGGTCCTTGATGTCTTCTTATCGCTATGGTAGGAAAAACAGAAGTGAAAGCACCACTGGAAAATAGTATGCTAATTTTTATAGGCTGATGTTCCAAATGGTATCAAAATATTTGTAAATTGTAAGCTTCTAGCACATGGTTTAACATTCCCGTATTTTTTTTGATAACAAACAGTATGAATGTAGCCCATTTATGAACTTTAACAAATCAAGGACAATGTTCATAAAGTGGCCCTCAAAGGTGACAATGTTTAGTTCTGGTGTTGTAGACCTTTGAAATTAGTTTCTTTAATTTGGAGCAAGTTTATGTTAATGAAAGAGAACTGTATTTTGGCTTTGGAATCTAGATTGATGTTTAGCCACTGTTCGTAATTATGGTATAACTTATTTATCTTTGTAGCCTTAGGTCAGTAGAGGTCTGAAATATAGACTTGCATGGCTCAAGCATGACAGCTTGTCTCTTTTTCTTTCAAGTGACAGATGGTTTTAAAAATAAGCACAGCTACAGCATGTAATACTTGCATCATTTTTTAAACAGCCCATTGCAATATGCTTAAAAAAATTTGAAATATCTGTGTTGCAGATAGAGACAGTGAGAGGCAGAGAAGCATTCTTTAGCTTCTCTGAGTCTTTTACATTAGGGTAGGGCAGAACCTGGATAGATTCAAACCTGGTTTCCTTCAGCCCCAGTCCAATGCTATATTTACTTAATGTGAAAAAGATCACAATATAAGAATATTCTCAGTAAAAATTCTCAATTTTTGTCTGCCAAGTCTATAATCCTACCTTATCTTTGATACAATAACCAAAGTTAAGATCTATACTACATTCTGAGTTGTTTTTCCAGATATTTAGTTCTCTATCAATTAGGATTTTCTTTGAAAGATCCCACTCTGAGGAGGCATTTCTATCTTAAACTTTAAAAGCTTCCCATTGACAAGAGCTCAAATTCTCTGTTAAATTTTCCGTTAAAATTAGTTTCACTCTCTGAGAGTCTCTGCTGGAATTCAAGTCTGTGAAGGTTTATTCAGGGTTGCTATTCAACAGGCAGTATTCTACTTGCCTGTTCTTAAATTGGTCTTATATATTCATTGTTAAGATTTAAATAATTAAACAAGGTTCCTTAAATAATAGTAGCCACTTTGAAATTTAATATACATAAATGTAAATAAAAGCAAGTTTTTATGTTTATCAAAATAGTTCACTTGAAACTGTTTAAAATTCTGCCTGCAGAGCCCTCTCTCATTTTCTTATGTATTTTCCTAGGTTTTTCCACAGTAGATAGGATGCTAGATTCTTACCACAGGGCAGACACTTTGTAATTTTCCATGTGCTACTGAGAAGTTTATTGGAGATTTGGAATGAATCACTTACACAGTTCTGTCTGATAATGTGGTTAGCTGTTACTGATTGACCAGGATAAGTAAAGAGTTCTTTAAACTACTGATGATGGCTTTCATAAATTAACAATGCCATTAACCTCCACTCAAGCAATGAATTATTTTCCTGAAAAATCCCTCCCTTGAGAAAGAAGTTGAAACCATAAAGCCAGAGAGGTTTTACTTATGGTAGCCCTTGCAGTGCTAAAAAACATGCTGTGGCTACATATAAATATCTCCTCTTGTTTCTGCATATAAATTTACAGAGACTGAATAAGTAGTTGAATACTTTAGGGAGCTATAAACAATTATACTGGAGCCAGAAGCTTCAACCTTTTTTCCACAGGAAAGAAGACTTTTCCTTCTGGTCAGCAACTGGAACAGAATCAGACAGAATTGGTGCCAGTAGTTCCATTGGTAGTTTTCCCACTAACCAGGGAAGGGAGACGGGGCAAAAGCAGGAGGAGGCAATAATTGTTAAGGAACATTAATTTGTGTCCACAAGCATAATTTTTGAAATAGTCTCTTGTTCTTCTCTTGTTACCCATTTTATGCTGGAAAATACAAACTACTCCAGTAATTATAAACCATTTACAATATACAAACTACTCCAGTAAGCTGATGCATCTTAAGAACTAACCATATTTTCTACTTCAGTAGTGAAGACTGGAGATAGTTCATGAGTGAAAGAGCCATAGTCCTGTCTCCAAACTACATGCCAGTAGGAAAAGGTATGAAATGATGAAAATTGTTTTCTGATTACACTGAAAAACATTCCTCTCTATGGACTCCACATATAATAAATAGTAATCATGATTGTTTAGTTAATGTTGGATTCAGAAAGAGCTCTTCCACTTTTTCCTTCTTAGGGAAAAAAAAAAAAAGAACAACAATTATAATTTATTATGATGAGGGCAGGGATGAGATGGAGTTTTGTTGAATATTTAAGACAAGCTACATAAAGAGGTCAAAATTGAGTAAACGCTGCTCCCTGTCTCACCAAACGACTCTGTTCCTTAGCAAGTGCTGGCCATATCTTACCTGCAGTTGAAAACACTAGTCAGAAAAAATGGTGATAAGGAATCTATTGTTTATACCAGCCTGTGCAAAGAGCAGCAGAATTAAGAGTTATGTTTTGTAAATTGCTAGACAAAAGCCATATTTGAAGTCACAGTGCATGTATAAACCCAACATACTTTCATGCCAATCTTTTCTGGAATTTCAGAAACTTCACTTGTCACTGAACTTTTAGGTGAGATGAACTCTTGTCGGGCACTGACAGCATTTGCTATTATAATTTCACTTCCTAATTTGATATCTGTACTCAGTGCATGTTACTGCAAGAATATTTTTCAGTCACTTGGTCTTTCTTTCTTTTTTAAAGCAATGTTCATTTCAGTTTCCTCGTGGGGAGAAATGGAAGATGGTCCAGTAGAACACATACCTTTCCTTCTTACATGTTACATTATACTACACTACATTGCACCATACCTAAACACATGATACTATTAATATAGTAGCCATATTATAGCTTATGCACTTTAGATATTTGAGTTTATACCAATCATCCATAAACTGTATTCATCATCCCTTTTGTGTATGAATAAATTTCCACCTGTTGCTGACATCTAGGGTACTCTTTTGTACCCAGAGCACCACTGACAGACTCAGTGCCTACTCCTTTGGGAAGTGCTGTCTCCTAGAAGTTAGTAATCTTTTTCACATGCACCTTCTGCTTGCAGATGATACCAAAGGCCTTTGTAACTGGTCTTTGTCACTTTTTCTTTCCTTCAACTGCAAATAAAAAGACATTAAAATTCAAAAGGAAAGAAAATGAACATTCTTATTAAAAGCATGAAAGATACCTGTATGGTGGCATTCATGACAGATTTATTACAGTGTCTCAAAACTGACAAACCAGCCTCCAGCTGTTAATTAATTTTCTTTAGTGGCACAAAAAATGTGAAAAACATTTAAATGTACTAACTGGATAAAGCTAATAATATTGCTTCTATCCTGAAAGTTCCAAATACATTTTGTAGCATAGTTGTCTGATTATCTGGAAAAAATATTTTAAGACAAGTAGAGAATATTTTAACTTGGCTGATAGCTGGCAGTTCTTCCCACAAAAAACACTAAAGATTCTCAAATAAAAATAACTTAAAGCTCCACGTACAAAGACTAGCACATCTCTGATCATCGTAAGTGCCAAGTGCATGGCAATGTTTTTACTTAGCTGTCCTCCAACATTATTATGCCAGAGGAGAAAAACATACATAGAATTAATCATTAACTTATCACACAACTAATAATTTATTAATATTTTTTTGGAAGAAGGCTTTTTTGGAAGAAGGTGGTTTTTAACTAAGATGCAACAGAGTTTTGAACTTTCTGTGACATTGAAAATGAGCTTTTTGTCTTAGAGGATAGTCAGTTTGAGAATAAACTCTCTTCTAGGTTCTTTAAATATGAAAAGTCAACTCGAAACTATTGCTGCATGCAATTGTACTGCTTCTGTATATTGTCATAATTTTTAAGGGCTAGGTAACCTCTTTTTTGTGGTTCCTTAAAACATGAATAATATTAATTTTCTGTGTCCTTTGAAGTTGTTTCTGGTTTATTTCTTTGTATCTCTTTCCTGTATCTACATCTGGTGGTTTAATACTTCCAAGTATCTTGCTTCTATGTTTAATTTTAATAAAATATTTTGATTGTTATACTGGATATCAGGAAGAAGAGCAATCAATGACTTTAAGTCAGGGATAATGGTGGGAAAAGGGAGAGTAAAGGGGAAGCCAAAGAATATTCATTTTCAAGTCAACTTCTCTGTGACTCATGCTTCAACAGTCTGGCTTAATTCCTTTGTTAGGGTCAGTTCAGGACTAGAGGAAAAAAGCTTCTAGAAGAAAAAAAATTATGGAAACATGCTTGACTGCTCTTGGAGCATAGAGCTTGAGATTGCACTGCCCAGCAGTGTCCTAATACCAAGTGCATGCTAAAACTACATTGTCCTCCAAGTTCTGTAGCTTGCTAACCTTTCAGAGGGGCCAGCCAGCTCATATTTTTGTCAGCCCTGGACAAAGAACATTAGCAAACTCTGTTTCAAAAATGTCTTGTAATCACAGGACTTGAGCCTAGAAACATCTGGGCTTCAAGAAAACAGGTGGGCTTCAAAGATTTCCTTCTCCTGGAGGACATAACCTATGACTTTTCCTCTCCATCTGTGCTCTGATTCAGACTTTCTAGAAATACTGCATTGCAAACTCTCCAATTAAAATTCCTCCAATCCTCTGCAACTTTATTTCACCCTTTAATTTTTTCTTAATGCTTCTTCCCTCTCCGACATCTGTGCCACCCATCCCTTCCTGCATCATTTAGTCTGATCCCAAAGCAAATTGCAGTTTTGGTTTTGTTTGGCATGTTCTGTCTTGTTGTTTAAATATAGCAAAAAAAAAAAAAAGCCTTTGAGTGAAGGTAGATATTTGCAAAAGTGCTTCCTGGGACTAAGAAGTTTTGTGGGATTGAGGATAATATAATGAAGTTTCCAAGGCATTACATTTCTGGAAGAAGAAAGAGATTAGTGTAATAAAATTACTAGAAACGAAAATCAAAATTCAGAGAGAAACACAGGAAAAAATAACACTATAATTATAAAAATGTACTAATTTCCATCTCACTTTATGTCATTTCTGTTGAACTGCTTACTTCAACATGAAATAAAATATGTTGTTCTGTCAAACAGTAGAGTATGCTATCAAAGATAATAAAGAGTTGTTTGGACTTTATTTAGTCCATAGTAATCTCTTCAGAATTGTCTTTGTTTTCACATACTCACTGTCATCAGAGTATTACAGAAGTGATTGCCTGCTGGTTTTATTTTATTTTATTTTATTTTTATTTTATTTATTTACTTCCTTACACATTTTTGGTATTTTGTTTTGTTTGTTTGTTTGTTTGTTTGTTATTTTGTTTTGGTGGTTGTTTTTGATTTTAGTTTTCCAGTCAAAGCAAGCATCTTTAATTTTGTTTGAAAGACATGTAGTGTAAGTTTGGGGTTTTGACAGCAGAGCACTGGCTATCTACCCATGTTGTTGGTTAGGGGGCAATGAGCTAATGCTCCTGATAAAATGATTAGTTCGTAGCCATTTTGAAAGATCTCTACTGACATTCATATTTTCTGGAAAAAAAAGAAAAAAGTTATAAAATTAGCCTAAGTATACTTGAATATGAAGAAAAGATCACTATTAATGTGTGCAGCTTGAAAAAATCCTTTTTATTCCCAGAAAAGCCTCCTGTATTTTAAGTGTAGGAATTCCGTTTCATATAACTGGCTCAAAAGGTCAACTGAGACCAAAGGCAGGAGGTTCAGTAAGACCAGTTGCCGGGTCCTACACTTTGACCACAACAACCCCATGCAGAGTTACAGGCTGGCAACAGAGTGGCTGGAAAGTGGCCCAGCAGAAAAGGGCCTGGGGGTGCTGGTTGTCAGCAGCTGAATATGAGCAAGCTGTGCCCAGGTGGCCTGGGTCAGAAATATGTGGCCAGCAGGACCAGGGCAGTGACTGTCCCCCCATACTGGGCACTGGTGAGGCCACACCTCAAGTGCTGGGTTCAGTTTTGGACCCCTCAATTTAGGAAGGACATTGAGGTGCTTGAATGTGTCCAGAGAAGGGCAATGGAGTTGGTGAAGTGTCTGGAGCACAAGTCTTGTGAGGAGTAGCTGAGAAGTTGGGGTTATTTACTCTGGAGAAAAGGAGGTTCATGGGTGACTTTATCACTCTTAAAAATTCCAGGCTTTAGCCAGGTGAGGGTTGGTCTCTTCTCCCATACAACTAGCAACAGGATGAGAGGAAATAGCCTTAAGCTGCACCAGGGGAGGTTCAGATTGGACATTAGGAAGAATTTCTCCACAGAAAAAGTGATTAAACATTGAAATTGGATGCCCAGGGAGGTGGTTGAGTCACTTAAGGAAAGACTGGACTTAGTGCCATGGTCTAGTTGGCATAGTAGTTTTCAGTCAGAAGTTGGACTTGATGATGTCAGAGTTCTTTTCCAACCTAATTGATTCTGTGATTCTGTGTGATTCTGTGATCCTGTTATGATACATGTAATAGTGTACAAAAGTACGGTAAATCATAGGAATTGCTGAATTTCTTGGGAAATGCTTGACGGCAATCTTCTTCAGGTTTATTTATTTAGACAGTGACAAACTCACTAGAACACATATGATGGTGGTGGATTTACAGTTTACTTAGGTGACTTTCATTTTGACACAAACAGACGTGCCCACTGAGAGGCAGTCTTTACCCACACACCAATCCAAATACTCAGAAGACTGACATTTCTTAAATTTAATTCATGTGGGATTTTTATACTTATTCCATGTGGATTTTATTTACAAGTAATTTACCTAAGGAGACAATGAAAGGGAACTTTGTATTTTAGTCTCTAAAACATTTTGAATTGATGCTCTGTCTTAAGCAGTCATATCAATATCTCTAATAAGCTACAGATACTAGCAAATGAAGCATTAAGTAATGGGGTTGAGACTGTGAGAGGGAGAAACTATGAACAGAATTTTGGGATTATTTGTTCTGCATAGATACTAATTTTTGTAACTTTAGAGTTTGACATTTCTACTCGACTCAAAAATGCAGTAAAACATAGAAAAATAGTACCTTTTTCAATTATATAAATTTATACTTCACAACAAGGAATGTTTTAAATGACTAATCCTGTAGAGTAAAAAGACCTTATGTTTTTTGATTACATTCACATTGCTTCTAAATATTATTCTGAGTTTGGTTGCAGGCTGTGTGCAAATCAGAGAAGCAAAGGAAAATCTGCAGTGAGGGATCTGGGTCTGTGTAGGAAAGGTTTAGCCTGGCGTATGCTGTACACCAAGTCTTTTAATCCATTTGCCTGATTCTGTGTTTTCATGCTGTATGCTTACATCCAGTCAAAGGCAGAGATATACATGTTCAGAGGGACATGCAAAGTTATGTTTCATGCAGTAATACTGCTGTAGGTGCATTTTGCTCAGAGCACAATTTGTAGGACAAGATAATACGGTTTTTTACACCAGCAACACAGTTGGAGAAACTAGATAAAACTTCTGATTTGCCAACATTTTTAGTAATGAAGAGCTGAAGAAGCAGATAGCATCCCTCAGCTTCTGCATTTCTTTTCTGATTAGGTGCTTTACACATATTTGCTAACTCACCAAATTGTCAGTTTTGTCTATTGCCAGTGACCCAAAGGAGCCATCATGGAAGCCTGAAATTGCGGGAAAATTTTAGGAGATCCCTATTTTTTTTTTTTCCCCAATACTTCTTCCTGAACTGTTATGCCTTGGTCCACTTGGCAGGTTTAGAGGAAGGTTGTTTGATTTACTCTGGGCTGTGTGCTAGAGAAACAACAAAATTCTCAGGAGTTTCAAAACAAGCTTTAACTTGCAAACTTTAGAACAGAAACTTTTGAGAAGAAAAAGGTAGGATGAGAAAGAGAGAGAGAGAGAGAGACAAAAAGGAAAGAGAGATGTGTATAGTCACCACCTGAGGATCCAGTGTGGTCTCAGCCGCATTTAAATTCAGGAAGTGGAACACCCCAGCTTGGCACATGTGTCACCATTCTTTTATCTGCTCCTGTTCCCTGGGTCTTTCCTCCAGGCATGCACCTGCACTTTAATGTTTCCATCAGGGCCTCGTGGGCAGCATACTCCATTTTGGACTGGAAAAGCGACTGATTTAAGGCACCAGGGGGCCTGGGTGAGCAGTGGCCGTTCCACCAATACAGAGCTCACCCTGGTCCTCCCCAGTTTCCTACCTGGTTCTTTCGAGCAAGTCCATGGGTCTCCTAAAAGTTCCCCTCCAGGTGGCCATGTAATGTGAAAATGAAGCATATGAACCTAATCTTACCCAGGGACATTTTATTTGTGTGACCTTGGAAAGCAAGGATATGCCTATGAAGTCCTTTCCTGGCAGAGATAAGTATACATTTCTTTTGCTTCAAACTGGACTCAGGGCAGCTCTGTTTAGCTGCAGTTAAGAGTAGCTTTGTTTCAAAGCTACTAATTCAAACTAATGTGGGACTTGGTCTCTCAACAAGATTTATTTTCTCAAGTATTACACAGTGTTAGCCAAACTATGCAGCTTTTATCTGGACCTAGCTCATATTCAGCTGACTTAAAGCATAAGGCATTTGAAGTCACATCTGTGTTGAAGATACAATACAAATTAAAACTGACCTTACACAACATTGGCAATGGCCATGCATGGCAGAAATTCTCTCCTCACTGTGCCAATGGGCCTGTGGACATGCGTTTAGGCTATTTGCAAATGTGTCCTGGAGCTGGGTGACATAATGGAGAGGTGGAGAGAGCGAGAGTTGGAAGGTGCCTCCACAGATGAGATTAACTGAGGAGCTAAAGTAATTGTTTTCTTTGAAATGAAAAAATTCAGTTTTGCTATGGTGTCAAAAAGCAAGTAGCGTATAATTAGTGCAAGTTTGGAGTTCAGAAGATATTTCAGTGATAGTATTTGACTGCATAAACATATTAAGAAGAAACAGAAAACCAAAACATGGTGATGAGGTCATTTCAGTTAATAAATTAATAAGCTGCTTTATGTACATTTGGCCTTCTGGTGTTGATTAATTTAACATGTGTGAGGGGTCTGAGGAGAGCAGTTGCTAATATTAGTATAGTCAAGCATGAAACACTTGGTCACAGCAAAAATACCCCTGTTTCTGTAGGAACAAGAAAGATGTTGAAACTAAATACAAGAGCACACTCTGTAAGGAGACAGGTTTGAGAGATGTAGTGTTTAAGACAAATATGTTTGGCTGGCATTGCAATAAAAGATAAGATAGTTGCATGTTCCTAGAAAAGAGAGGTTGCAGAAAATGTGCTCTTGTTCCTGACTTGAAAGTAAATGTGCTTAATTGCTTTAGAACTATCAGTTAAGCAGAGAGGGTATTTGCTTTTTTACATGTGTTCATATATACAAAGCTGCTCTGCTCAGCCTGTTTTCATGGTATATGTGATCTAAGTATACACTTTGCAAAGTTGGTTTTCAGAACTCTTGTGTTCTGTCAACTTCTTTTTGCCTGCAGAATTACCACACACACACGAGAAATATTCATGATTTTGGGCC
>NW_008237233.1:914295-927105 GCF_000691975.1 Corvus brachyrhynchos | reverse complement strand
TTAACAGCTCTAAGTTGTGTAGCAACTGACCTGCAGAGGAGCTGCAGTCATCTGAGAGAATAAATGTAAACTGGGCTAGGCAGCTATCAGCTTAGAAATAGCTCATTTTAAAGAATGTAGATATGAAGTTCTTTGATTCTGTCATATCAAAGTAGTCTTTGTGCAATGAGTGGCAGGAGCATATCCAGTATTTAAAACAATCCCAGAAAAAATTATTAAGCCATGGGTATTTATCCTTCTCATGCTGAATGCTGTATGTGAGTTATGATTTGAGAGGAATCCTTCAGTGCACAGCAGTATACAGTATACATCTTACAAAGTCACAGAAGATTTTCTATTCTTGCAGCATTTTTTGGCACTCAACTAGTGGTACATAGAGTGGTCTGGATACCAGTTTAAATATAATTAAAAATACAGTATGATCATTACATATGACAAGCTTTCCTCACTATTATAGAATGTTCAGTAGAAGACATTATTTTTGAACCTGAAAATTCTTTAGTGTCTTAATAACCTGTTAAATACATTATTGTCTAAAAGCAATTTTTGTTCAAGAGGGTTGGTTGGAAATTTGGAATGTTTTCAGATTCTTTTTCTGGTTTCACTTTGACACAATAAAACAGAAAGTGGTTCAAAAATTGCTGTCCTATTAGGAATAATATTGATAGGAATAGGCAGATCCATTGGGTCAATGTGTGGCTCTGGGGCTGGTGTAATTGAAAAAAAATGGGGCTTTTTTATCATGGGATGATCTATTCAACACCTGGTCTACTGACATATGATGGGATACATCTTTATCAGAGGGAAGAAAGAGCTCTAGCACAGGAGGTATTTGAGCTCATTGACAGAACGTTAAACTAACTTGGAAGGGGAAAATACCGGGCTTAACAGTGATGAGCAATGGGATCTCCCAATCTACTTCAGGAGGTGCTGGCTACAATGTACCACACTTGAAATGTTTCTACACTAATGCACGCAGCGTGAGGAAAACACAAGAGGAGCTCAAAGCTCTGCTGTATCCCAGAGATTTGACATCACTGGCATAAGTGAAACCTGATGGAATGAGTCCTGTGACTGGAGTGCCCTGTTGGATGACAGTTCCAGGCTCTTCAGGGGGGACAGGCAGGGTAGAAGAGGCTGGGAGGTGGCACTGTTTGTAACAGAAGGGATAGAATGTATGGAGCTCATAGTTGGCAATGGCACAGTTGAGAGCCTGTGGGTTAGAATCAAGGGGCAAACAAATAAAGTGAGAGTCTGGCCAGGATGATGCCACCCTGGATGTATGGACAAACTGGGAAATGAGATGCTGGAAAGCCAAGACAGAGAAAGAGACCTGGGGGTCCTGGTCAATGACAAGTTGAGTATAAGTCAGCAGAGCCAAAACGCTGGAAATACACTTCCCAAGATGACACCTGTTAGGAGTGGCCATGTGGCTTGAACGACAAAGGGACAAGATGGTGTCAAATCCCTCCCAAGAGGGCAGGAGCTTACAAAGCAGTTCCAGCGGCCGATGAAGGTGGCTCATCTAGGGTCAGCACCCTCCTCACAGCAGGGACAGCAGGGTGGACGTGTCAGGTAAAGCAGTGGGCTGGGGCCATTCAGTGCTTTCTCTCCCCTGCTGGGCACTGCTGACCAGCCACTGGCGACCCAGACCAGAGTGGGACTACTATCTGCAAGTCCACTTACTTAATAAAAGAAAATAATGTGATAATGTGTTCTGTATTCTCATTATATATATGAGAAACTATTACAGAAAACATTATATTCTCTAATGTTCATTGGAAGTTCTAGTCCCTAAATATCAAAATAATGTAGCACTACAGAGTAATTTTTCAGACCAATTTCATAGGCACATTGCTCTTATTCCAGAATAAACACTAGTATATTTTAAATAACACTGTGTGAAGACAATTGGAGTAACAGTAATTTTAGGAATAACTGATTTTCTCTGCAGTTCATTTTCACATGTTGGCAGAACCACAGAGCACAAGTTCTAGCTAGATAAGGAAGTTTCTGTGTTTGTGTTTGTGTTTGAAAAAGTGATTCAGTCTGTACCCCTTAACAAAGTCCGTGGCAGAAGGATCCACCTTCTGAATTCTATAAATATTTGAACCATGTTCTGTAATTTATTTTTACAATAATGTTTGTGTACTAAAAGTTGTACTTAATACTAATCTTTGCTATTGCTTTGGGGTAGATACAGTTCTAGGATTCTTAATTGTTTGGCATATTTAGTGCATTTTTCTTTCTTTGTCTGTTTTTATTTAAGTTAATGCTCAGAGCACTAGTGACCCAGTTCCTTCCCCCATTTTTTTAGAGATGAGGTGAGTCTGTAAAGAACAGATAAATTATGACTACTAAGACATTATTTAATGCTATTAATAATCTACATTAGCTGGTATGGTCCCAGTGATTTTATTATACACATCTGAAAACCCCTATCTTCAAGTGGAATCACCTTAAATCTTTACTGCTTTTTAAAGCCCATGCAGTTACTAAGTGACATTGATAATTGTGGGTTAAAAATTCCATCTTTCCACTAGCACAATAAAATCTAAAGGATTTTATTTTCTATTTCTGCTAGGTAGGGAAACCTGCTGCTGCTCTGCAATTTTGAAGCCTTTTGCACAGAGAAAACAGCAGTTAAAGCTTTCTATATAATAATAAAAAAAAGTTATACTGATCACTGAATTCACAGAATCACAGAATCATTTATGTTGGAAAAGAATCCCAATATCATGGAGTCCAAGCTTTGATCACCACCATGTCAACTAGACCATGGCACTAAGTGCCACATTCAATCTTTTCTCTAACACCTCTTAAGATGGTGACTCAACCACCTCCCTGAGCAGTCCATTCCAATGTCTAATCACCCTTTCTGTGGGAAAGTTCCTCCTACTGTCCAACCTGAACCTTTCCTGCTGGAGTTTGAGACTGTGTCATCTCATCTTGTCACTAGTTGTCTGGGAGAAGAGGGTGACTCACACCTTTCAGGCAGTTGTAGAGTGATAAGGTCATCCCTGAGTCTCCTCCTGGCTAAGCAATCCCAGCTTCCTCAACCACTCTTTATAGGACTTACCCTCATCATTCTCAAGGCTGTATTTAGAAGGAATCTGGATCAAATATTGCCACATGCAATTAAATAAGCAAATATTTCTTTGATATCATAGGTTAAAAATAATAGTAGAACTAGGTAACTTACCTATTAGCCCTTGATGAAGAATGCTTTATTTGTTTTAAGTAAATGTGTTTATGTTTTAAAGCTTCTGGCAAAACCCAAATTGCTTCAGTTAAATATTCTTTCCTCTGACACCAGACTTCATGTTAGAATAGCTCTTCCAACCAATAAATGAAGACAGATCCCATAGTCTTGTGAAGATCTCTCTCTCTGTATGTAAACCTCTGGGGATTTTTTGAGACTGTAGACAGCATGCACTCTACCAAGAGAGGTACTGCTGAGGATAATAATCATTTACTATCACCAGCCTTCTGTTAGGGGTTGCAATTTTAGTATACCTGCTTCTTGATCTGCGTATGCAGCCACTGATTCTGTAAATATGTCTCAGATTACCATTAACCATTTTACTAGGAGTTTTTGCTTAACCTATTGTCTTTTAAAAAGACAATAGAAAATAGATAAGAAAAGAAAAAGGCCCTCAAGGTAATTTCAGAGCTGTGTAGAGGAGCTAATATTTAGGCAGAGGTTTGCTACTGAAGCATTATGAAGCCAGAAGACATTCTTCATCTGCAATTACATCTTGGTTATTTCTTTTTTAAGAGGATAAATAAACAGTTACAGAATCTCAGGACGATTTGAGTTAGAAGGAGCTTAAGGATTATTAGTTTTCAACTCCACTGCTGTGAGCAGAGACACCTTCCACTAGAGCAGGTTGCATCCCTTTCCTCTAGCATGTAGACTACAACATACAGCTTGTCCTTCACAACTGACTAGCCTTATAGAGGAACATGAGAGACCTTTTGTACCATGCTTAAAGTATTGTCCATGGCTGCATGCTGGTTGCATCCAGACCCCAGTTTATGGTGTGTCTTCCCTACCCTGTGCTGTAACTCCTACAGGGGGAAATCTGCAGGCAAGCAGGTAGAGAGTTGTATGTTACTCCAGCCAGCATCCAGGTTCTGTGGAATAATTTCATATTTCTTATCTTCAGGTTATTGCTAGAGTACAGAAAATAAGAATAGTTCTGATCGGAAGGGACCTACAATGATCATAGAGTCCCATACCTGATCACTTCAAGGACGAGTAATAGTTCAAGTATATTTTTAAAGGTGTTGTCCAAATGCCTCTTAAATACTGTCAGGCTTGGGGCATTGACCATGGGACATGGGGCACTGACCACTCTGAACTATTTACATAAAGGATCAGAGGTTATCAGATGTGTTTCCCTTGCAGTAATTTTACTTACCCAACATCACATATCATTGGACCTGGATAGAGTCCTAAATTCAGTTTAGAGTTCATAAATGGTCATGTCATCAAATCTGTGTGTACTTTTTGCAGGAAACTTATACCTAAACTTTAAGGAAAACTCTATCCAGGAATGTAGGAAGTGAGAAGCCACATTATTGAAGGCTTTTCCTGATACAGCCCATAAGTGAATATAGATCCAACCTGAGAAACCTCTAGAGTAAATTAATGTGTCATAGCTGATCTGCTCAGGTTTCTAGACAGAAAACAATATGACACAGATCTTATGGTAGAAAATCAAAGTCCATCAGAGGAGCTTGTTTTGGACCTGCCAAATCAGCATATTCAGAGCAGAGCCCTGAGCTCCGTGTGAGTACTTGAACCTGGAAAAGACTGTAGATAATTTTTTTTATAGTTTTACAAAGAAGATTTTTCAACTTCTCTTTGCATCATTGCATTAGAAGTCTTGTGTTATTGTGAATCGTGCAGTAGGACACAGGATGTCTGGCTCTTGTTCTGTAATGAGTAACAAAAGCAACACGTATCTTTGTTGCAGATCTAAATGAAGATGATAAAAACTCTTTATAGGGTACTATGCCAGATAAATTTTTCTGAATCTGTACATAAATCTAAATGGGTTAGGATATAAGAGCATGTTAGTCCTTATTTTTCCTCAACATATTCTTTGTAAGGTACAGTATGATTGGAGCAGAAGACAAACTGTGTTAGAGGACCTCATGCAGTCAGATGCTTGTGTCAGGCTTGTTTTGAGGAGGGTGTGAACTACCCCAGTCTTTCCCCAATAGCTAACTTCAACTGCATAGCCAGCTGTGTGCTGCTGTGCTTCACATCATGGTGCCTCACACGTTCCTACCCCTATCCTGCACCCTCAGATTGCTACCTCCTTGCTCGGAGAAGCAAAACAATGTCTCTGAGCCTAAAAATGGGAAGCGAAGAGGGCAGGGATCAAACCCAGCATGAAACCAGCTGCCATCCTGCTGAGCTGGGGGAAAGGAATGAGTAACATGGTTACTGATGTCTAATCACTACTGAAAATGGTTGCCAGTTATGCTGTTGCTTAATGAAGTGTAAACATCTTTACAAAAGCACTGTGGGTCACTGTTGTAAATATCATTTCAACCTTTCAAGGTATTTTATTTTAGTTAGCTGTTTGGATTTTCTTACAATGTCAGTTTACAGTGATATAGAATAAACAGTCTAAGCAAATAAATCATAAACATAAAAATAGCTCTAAAATACAAAATGCACACAAATTATAGAGTAAGACTATGGTGCTACTGTTTATAAAGTACTTATTTTTTAATGTCTATGTTCACTGACTTAACTGAAGACACAAATAAAGCTTAACCCACATGTATGGGTATTTTTTGTGGTGTCAATAACCAAGCACTCCTCACAAATAAACCACTTAATGACCAGTGAAGTCATTTATCATTCACATTAATTCACAAAGGAACTTTAACTGCTCATTTTAGCAATATTAATACAGAATAAATATGAAATGAAAAGGTAGTTATTGAACTTTTCACACAGTTAAATACTGTGTTTTGAATCTTCTAACTTATATAACCTTTTCCTCTGTGTTCTGATACATACTGTATGTTGTATCATTACTTTTTCCAGTAAGAGTGACTTAGAATATTTGCTGGTGGCCATGAATCTCTCCAGGTTTTTGTACATCCTTTGTTGGTTTTTTGGTCCTGGCATCTCATATCAGAACACAAAACACAAGAACACTTGGCTCACATCAGTGCTGTCCTGTCCTACTGAGCAGCAGCAAAAAGTATGATTCATATGCACTATTATTAAGCAGTGTCCCTGTGTTCAAGGGGGGAACACCTTTTTTACCCATATAAAGTAAACTCAAAGCATAAGAGAGCAGTTCCGTGAGGACATGAGAGTTTAAATATGTTTATTTGCCTGTTATTGTTCATTGCAATTAAGTCCAACAAAAGGGACAGCACTTTAAATTATGTTTTTGATACTGTTCCTCTATTGAGATTGGATTGGTATAATCATAGATAGCATGTGGTTGAGATCTTTGTTTTCTCTTCTTTTTTAATATAGATGCATGTAAATCATCTCTGTAAGACAGACAATCTCCATGTAGACAATTTAATAAAATTGATAATAGACAAAAATGTTTGATGTGAAAGACACTAAATGACCACTGTTAGGATCCATTTCTGTATGACATATAAGAAGGCATTTCTGTCTAGAAGAAGAGAAGGTCTAAAGCTTTGTGAGTTCATACTGTGAAACAGCAATTTACATAAATTGCAAAAATGTGGCATAAATATACTGACATGTTCCTCACAGGCACACTCCAAAGTTTTAAAAGAGTTGACCAGTTGCTGTGTGGGTTTCTCCAAGTGAGAAGCATCTTTTTCTCAGCTGCAGGAGGTCGAGTGCTTCCTGGTGAAATGGGAAAGTGAAACTGTTGTGAGCAGATTTGTCAGACCTTACCCTGTGCTCTCTTCCAGGGCTAAATGTTTGTTGATCAGCTGCTTGATCTTTTGTATTTGCTGGGGCTAGCCTCTCCACAGCTCCTTCCCTAAAGCATTGCAAGATGTTCTCCTTTTATCTTGACCCATCACAACATGCTGCCTTTTTGTCACTTCTTGCAACTGGGAAAGATTATTGCTGTTAGATTTATTCTCCCCTTGTGAAAACATTTTTGAAACTATATGTTATGTTTTACTGGTTTATTATTTTATTTTTACCTTTTCTTTAGCTTACTGCCTCCGGGTTTTAACATTTGCAGTATCAGTGCAGAAACTTCCTGTTTTACAACTTGTTTACTTCCTGTTTAACAACTAACTACAGCTAATATTGCATCAGATAGACTTAGGTATTTTTAAAATTTTTTTTTCAGTATTTACTGCATTGTCAGGCTGAAAAATTGCGACAGAACACTGACACAGGCTGGTTTGAGTTGACTGGAACATGGTTAATCAGTTACCTATGGTTTTTAACAGATAAACCTTCCTGTCCTCCTTACTGAGTGTTGCTCATTCTCTGAATGGAAATACATTATGTGATCTGGTTTGCCACAAATGCAAGGAAAAAAAGTTTTGTTTACATTCTTTTCTTTTTTTTTTTCAAAAAGGAATAATCTTTCTTTCATCACTGTGCTTGAAATTTATCAGTTCCATTGCACTTCTTTGAACAGTTCTGAAGTGTTGTCTCATAAACCACTTAAAAACAGTACTTTCCAAACAAGTTCAAACTAGTTTTTGGTCAACCTCACTGTCTGCATTTCCAGCCCATAAGTCCCAAACTCATCTATGAATATCTTACCAAAGACAGAGTCAAAGGCTTTACTAAAGTCCAGGTTGACAATATATTCTGCTCTCTCTTCATCTATTGGGCCAGTGACTTCATCACAGAAGTTAATCAAGTTGGTCAAGCATGACTTTCCCTTGGTGAAACCATGCTGGCTGCTCCTGGTGATTGTCTCCTCCTTAATATGCCTGCAAATTGTTTGCAGGATTAGCTGCTCCATCACATTCCCAAGGATGGAGGTGAGGCTGACCAGCCTGTAGTTGCCCAGATCCTCCTCCTTGTGCTTCTTGAAGATGCAGGTGACTTTTGCTTTCCTCCAGTCTTTGGGCACTTCCTAGTCACCATGATTGTTGAAAGGTTATCACAATTGGTCTTGGAATGGAAACAGCTAGCTCACTCAACAGTAATGTGTGCATCCCATCAGGTCCCACTGTCCTGTGTGCTAAATTATTCCTCGACCTGACCCTCTTCCACCAAGGGTATATCTTCCTTGCTCCAGTCTTATTCCCTAGTTTCTGGGATGTGGCATCCCTGAAGGCTGGTCTTATTAGAGAAGTCTGGGACAAAGAAGATGTTTAGTACTTCTACGTCTGTTGCAATGTAAAGACAAGATTTGTTTCCATGTGTCACGTGCTGTATCCTCATTTTAAAATCTAACATGTGGTAGCATTTCAGCACTTACCGTGACAAACTGGAATTACTAGTGCTCTGTGTTGCACTTACTTATTTTTCATACCTAATTCTTATTTCAGTTTTCAGACAACTTCTTTGTTGATTTTTTTTTACCTGATTGGTAAGGAATTTCTTCAGTCTTCTGATCTTTCCTTTTTCTCTTTTGTAAAATATTAAAAAATCAACTTAGACTCATTGTTTTATCTGTAAATTTCTGTTACGAGGCCAGGTTAAGGTCTGCTAATTCTGAACTTAGAGTTAAAAAAATTCTTTAATCATTAGAAAGCTCATTGATTTGCTCACATCATTAGCTGGCATCAGTGAATAAACTTTGTACATTTGGTTTGATTGGCAATAATGTCGTCTTCTTGTGTGGAATTTTTGTTAAGGTTGGATGGTTAGTTGGTTGGTTGGTTGGTGGGTGGGGTTTTTTATATAAATGAAGAAAGAATAATGTAAAATTTCTGGTATGAATTTGCAGTGAGGCAGGAAAGGTAAATACATTAGATGTAACTCCAAACAACAAAAAAAAGTTCAATCTTCACATCATCAGAGAAGATAATGATATTAAAGGTCACCACTGAGAAAATGCCAAGATGGTGTAGAGTTAGTAGCATGGAGTGAAGGTTATGGTTACCAAGGGAGAAGGAGCATCCAAAGGACAGGTGCATTCATAGTTTGAAACAAAAAAGCTCCCAATCCTAATGGAGGCCCATTAATACAATATCAGAAGCATCTAAGAGTTTAGAAAAAAATTCTGTCAAAAGTCAATAGTGATAATAAATGAGAGTAAATGATAATAAATAGTGATAGATGAATGAGAGAATAGGACTCACATGTGCTTATACTTAGATCATACCCAACTAGTCTGATAGTTTCCTTTGATGAGATAAATATGGTAAAGTACATGATGTATCACATACTTAGTAAAATAATAATGGAGGAAGATTAGTCCAGGAACTCAGATCTGAGAACAGACAGACTAACGGGAAAAGACAACTATGAGAGAGTGACAAAGAGAGGTATTGTACTGATCCTAAAGCCCTGGTTTGTGAGACAGAAAATAATATGCCCAGCCAAAATGCATCAATGGCAGAAAGTAGAGAAGTGCTGACACTTAGGGATAGTGGGGTAGCATATAGAAAGGTGTGAATAGCTTTGAAGGCTGAAGTGTGAAATACAGGAATATTTTCTAGAACAAGTCAAACACTCATAACTTGTAGGCTAACAACAAAATTCTATGCCAAGAGGTAGTTGATTAGAAATAAGAAGGAAAGCTATGTGTACCAGATGATCACTGAGATATTACCATGTATCAGCCTAAAAAGCCAACTGTATCCTGGGCTGCATCCAAAGCAGCGTGTCCAGCAGGAGAGGGAGGATTTGGCCCCTCCATTCTGCTCTCATGAGACCCCACCTACAATGAGGTCTGAGGTCTCCAGCCCAGAAGGGGCATGGACCTGTTGGAGTGAGTCCACCAAGATGATTAAAGGGATGGAACATCTCTCCTATGAGGAAAAGCTAGGAGAGTTGGAATTGCTCAGTCTGGAAAAGATAAGGCTTTGTGGTGACCTAATTGTGTCCATCCAGTACCTGAAGGGAGCCTACAAGGAAAATGTAGAGAAACAGTTTATGAGAGTATGTAATGACAGGACAAGGGGAAAGGATTCAAACTGACAGTTAGTTTAGATTAAATATTAGGAAAATATTCTTTACTGTGACAGTGGTGAGGAACTGCACAGATTGCCCATAAAAGCTGTAGCAGCCCCCTCCCTGGAAGTGTTCAAGGCCAGGCTGGATGGGGTTTAAAGCAACCTGGTGTAATAGAAGGTGTCCGTGCCCATGGCAGGGATTTTGGAACTAGATGATATTTAAGGTCCCTTCCAACCCAAACAATTCTGTAAATATATGACTGTGATCAGAAGTTTTTGCATGGTATATAGTGAGATAAGAAAACTGCTGGATGAGAATCTTGTGAGACCTCTTCAGCTTTTCACCATCCAACCCTGACTAAGTGTTTTCATGAAGGTTGAAATCAATGTGTCCATTATAGAGAAGGACAATGAAATTGGTGCATAAGCTGCAAAGACTTTTTCCACAAGGACAAGTTTTCACATGTGTGAGCATACATTTCAGTATATAGGGTTACTGTGAGAAACAAGGTAAATTGTTCTAGGCAGATGCTGTATTCATGGAGCTAAACTGCTTTTGTGGTCCAAATCAGCTTAGGCATCTCTACAGAGTACTGTGTTGTGCAGTGGCTTAATTAACCCTGAAAAATGGAGCCTGAGGGAGATTACTACTGCTTTCTATGAATTCATGGTAGTACAAACCCCAAGGAGGAGGAAATCCTATGTAACCTGAGAGATTTACAACAGAAATAAAACCAGATATAAACTGACCCTGAAGAGGTTCAGGCTGGAAACTAGGAGTGGATCTCAGCTAGCAGAGGAGTGATGTTCAGATACAGCCTTACTACTTGGAAACAGCAGTACAAAAATACTCTTCATACAGGAACATACAGTTATGTAAATCATCTCATATTATTCAGTTATAGTTTGGTATTGATGACTTAGATGGAATATCCTGGTAATAATTTCCTTGAAGTAATTGCTAGATAATTGTCTTAAAGTTTTAAAAGAATTGCAGTGTCCTCTGATTAACTAAGTAAATGATTGTCAGATGGGGACCCTGTCAAAAAACCTTTTGCTGTTAAACAGAAGTGTATTTCTTTATCATATTTTATTAACTTTTTTTTTTTTCACTTTATCAAGGGGAATATTTTGAATGATATGCTTTCACCATAATTTTCAATGTGGTGTGAAATCCTCGCAGTCAAATTAATAAAAGTATCAGCCTGCTACTTGAGTGATTTAAGAAATTATCCTTTGGTCAAATCATTTTGGGTCAAGACTGATCATCTGGACAAGTACGAGGAAGAAGCATTATGTCAGCATAGAACTAGATGTCAGTATACAAAGATTGAAAAGGGCTATTTAAACCAAGAACTCTCTTTAAAAAGAATGCTGGACAATTGGTATTATAAGGAGCATTTATTTTAAAGATCCAAGAGGGAACAACTTGTTCCAATAGATGGCACATATTTTTGTTACTAAAGTAATAGGTTCCTTGTTACAAAAGATTGCACTCTACAGGTAATAACTGAGTTACAGAAGACATGAGGCAATTAGGTCTAAGGAACAGTTTTTTGGGAAGGCACATTTCTTGGTTTGAGGGGGTTTTTGTGTTATAAACCAACTCTCATTTGTATATTCCAACCAAGATGTAAGATAATGAGTCTATGAAAATTTTATATTTATTTTACCTTTTTTACAGTGAATTCTTAGCTGAGGGATTACTCCAGCCATATTGCAGTCTTGTTTCTTTAAGAACAGTCAGTTTCTATCAAAGATATGCATTTTTTAGCAAATATTTGGGCTCTTTGCATTGTTTTAATTGGAAAACGATATAATTATATACTCCTCTTTTTTAATATGCAAAATCTTATTATTCTTGAAGCAGAGGAGACTGTTAGGAATTACAGTTTCTTGGTTATAGATGCAAAATGCTTTCAAGCCAACATTCAGTCCAAAAGGTGTTAAAAACATATGTCCAGGACTCTATCAGTCTGCTTTTGTGTTTGCATCCCCTGTTTGTCTCTAGCCTAACAGTCTGTCCTTGACCTATGTACAAGCCTTTGGAGAACAAAAGATGGTAAAGCCTTTCCACCCAGAGACTTGTTGACAATAGAAGCATTTGCTCAAGTTTTACAAGAATTACTACTGGTAATGTTTGAGAGAGCTGGTGCTATGGGGTTGTTTCCACAAACACTACTTGTTTATCCCTCATGGATGGCAGCTATTGCAGACATATTTCAGTTGTGTTTAGCTCGCTCCAGATGATGGGATTTCTTTTAGCACCGTCAGAATTTCGCAAAGAACAGTGTATATTTAGCTGTGTGTTAACCTCCTAATAACTGAATGGTTATGTGGCCATGGTTAGATTCCAGTTCCTAGCAGAAGACTGATAAATCCCACATAAAATACTTAAATTGGGTTTTTTCCCCTTTAGATATTGAAATGCATCTCATAATATTTTTTTTTAGTCCACTTGTTCCCCAGTTGCTCATTGTTATTCTTCCATTTCGTGGTGGTAACATTATCCTGTCTTTGTAAGGGTGATTTTATGATAAAGAGACTGTATAAGGGCTACCCAGCACCATACAGCTATTTTGTTGTAAATACAGATTTCACATATATGCCAAATCACTTAATTTACTTTAACTTCCTTACTTATCTCATCTCCTGATTTTATGTACATAAAATCAGTCTGTACAGACCATTAATTTCTGTTACTAACAAGTCAATGGGCTGTTGGTCAAAATAGTAGGATTTTTTGTCAGGGAA
>NW_008237233.1:885301-914225 GCF_000691975.1 Corvus brachyrhynchos | reverse complement strand
AAGAGAAAGTTTTCAGCACAGTGGATGAATGGAACCTTTCTTTATGTGAACACTTCGATTATTTTAGGAATTTTGCTTGTAGAGCTATTTTTTCTGTAAAGAAATTTACAGAAGACAGAGCTTAAGGTTTCTGAGTTGTGTTTTAATTTAAAATGCTATGTTGAAATTGTCTAGCCATGAATTCATTGCAGTCAGAGTTGGAATACCTTTGTTCCTTAGACAATGTATTGACTACTTATCCAGCCAACATACAGTCCTTTCACATTTGGCATATCTGTGGAAAAAACCCAAATTGTAACTGCCTTGTGAATGTGAAATCCTGGTATGGTATTAGACAAAGGAATAAATGCTTCCTTCCTTTTATCCAGTATTGCTATCTTATGGGCTGAGGTATTGTATTACTACTGCCTCTTGAGTTTGTTTGTTTACTTGATAACAAATCTGGATTTACTCAAATTAGAAGGTAACATCTCTTCTAGTTTTATGGAGGAAAATATCCACCCCCAATTACAAAACCTGTGTCTAATGTTGCCTGGGAACAATTTTAAACAATCAGTATTAAACCTCTCAGTAGTCTCGTCATATAAAGGTGAAATGTATTAAAGGAGAAGCCTCTGCCTGAACATTCTCACACCATTCAAGGACTTACACACACACCAACCGAGACTGTCACTGTGGGGACTGGAGTACCTTCACGGTGGGCAGCTCCATATGGCCCATGGGTGCCTCTCCTGACTCCTTGCGCAAACACACCCTCCCTCTCAGGTGTGCTTCCTCATTCTTCAGGCTCGACCCTTGGTTTCCCATAGCACAGTCTCAGGTGTCAGATTTGTAAAAATAAGTAATTTAAGAGTGGTACGGCACCTGCTAGCTGGCAGAGTATGGGAAATTAGAAAGCCCTCGACTTAGGATAAATATTATCTAGCAACAACAAGAACATCAGTGCAGTATCAATATTCTTTTCCATTCCAGCCAAAAACATATCTAGGTGTAAGACCACAGCTTGTCATCTAAGGCTTCAGCAAATCCAACTGTTCATGCTAAGCAAGTAAAGAAAAGGCAGCAACATACTAAATCAGAGTAATACAACTCAATGTAACTCATTCTAATTAAAACTTACTTGTCTATTGCAGAATATTCCAAGTTAGAACAGACCCACAAGGATCACTGAGTCCAATTCTTAAGTGAATACAGAGATTGAACACACAACCTTGGCATTATTAGCACCATGTTCTAACCAGCTAAACTAATCTCAGGTCATAGTAAACAGCTAGCATCTCTCAACAAAGAGATATTAGATCGTCTGGAAAAAGTTTAAAGCTTTTTTAGGGGTTGAGAGTGTTTAAGCATAACTTCTTTTGGGTGAATTTTAAATGTCCAAGATACCTTTCCTGAGTCTCTGAAATAGTAATTTATTCTTATGTTTTACTTCCAAACTAATTTTTTCCTCTTATTGTTAATATTAAATTAATATTGTTTAATTCCAATATGCATGTATTCATTTTTTTCCCCTACAGGTTTCATTTCTGGCCTCTGCTTACATGAGCCAGCATATCTCAGAGGAAAGCTGCTTTGCCCTTGCATCTGTTACCCATTACCTTTACCTCTGCCAGTTCAGCTGGATGCTTATTCAGGTTGGTATCTTAGTCCTTTTTATCACTTCCCCAAAACACCTGTAAAAGTAACTGATCAGTAGACTGTATTTCTATTATATTGTAGTGATTATATATACATATCTGTATATCTATATACAGAGAGAGATATAGAGCACCGAAACTCAGTGCTTCTAGAAGGCCAAAACTTCAGATGGCTTTTATTAAACCTAGAGTGACACAACTCCAAGGGTAAATATACAAACACTACAAAAGACTTTTTCCACTAATACCTATTGCAACCATGTAAGAATGTCCTCATCTTATTTCATCCTGTAAAGAAGTTACTGTCTCAGAACACTGAAGAATTATTTTTCTTACTGTTAATAATTTTTCAAAACATCTCTTATTTGGTCCTTTGAAGCCGTCCCTTACAGGTGAAGCGTAAATGTAAACTATACTGTAATTTGTTGAGTCAGTGGCATTTTAGTCATTAAACTGGTATAGCATAACAAGCATACCTTCACAAGTTTGCATTAAAATACAGTATATATGTATTCATAATTATTACCAGAATTTTTATAGAATCATAGAATCTTTTAGGTTGCAGAAGCCCCCTAAGATCGTCAAGTCCAACAGTTAACTCAGTACTGCCAAGTCCACAACTAAACCATGTCCCCCCCATCCTTTTCTCCAGGCTGAACTTCCCCAGGTCCCTCAGCCATTCCTCATCAGACTTGTACTCCAGACTACTCACAGCTCTGTTGCGCATTTGATATATTACAGAACAGTAAATGGTGGAAAAAACAATTGAACTAATATGGAACACCATGAACAATCGAATCAGTTATGGATTACTGATTTGAAGATAACTTACCAGTTGTATGTTAGTCAAAATAATGAGCTGTGGGGTTATTTGAAAAAATACATTATTATGCCGTCATCTAGAAATGTATATTTAGCACCAGTATGGGAGTTAAGCAATTTGTCTGTTATTTTAAGAGGATTTGTCCCCAGCACATTTATTATAGCATACAGCTTTACATATGCAGCTCCATACATACAAATCCTCCAATATGCAGGCTGTCAGGCCAAACCAAGAATTGCAAATTAGGCTGCATCTAAATACAACTTTCTCTCCCAAGTAACATTCATGTGATAAGTGGCATTTTCCTGGGATATGTCAGGCTAATATTCATTGAGAACACCAACAGCCTCTCCAGCAGCTCAGCTGTGTTCATTAGCCTTAGCAAGCTACATGTAGATGGCCTCAATACAGAAATTTGTCTTCTGGGCAAATTATGGTCTCACAGGTTAACTACTCTGAATTATTGTGTAAGCTGTAAATTATATTCTTCACAGTTGCTCATTCACTTTGTTCCTAAATTACTTCAGAGCTCCTCACCATTTTCTAATTTGGAGAAGGTAATGTTTTCAGGTTTCTTTTTTACTGGGATGTCTCAAGCTTTGGCAACTCAGTGTTTGATAGTATTTCATCATCCCATTCTATCAGTGTTTGATAGTATTTCATCATCCCATTCTATGTGTTTTACATTGCATTGAGTTGCAAAAATTACTTATAATGGCAAAAAAAAATTGTATGACTGTTAACAGTTGGTCATTTTTATGTCTGTAGTTGAAATCCAGTGCTATTTTTTTTTGAAGAAGACTTTGGCCAAATCCTAAGAACTTGCATAATAACATTGCATTTAGTGGAGCCTTAGGCTTGTGTAAAACATGAAGACTAGTCATGGAAATCTGACCGGACAAAAGTGCTTAAGAGGGAATCCATCACAGCCTTCTGAGTGATGAGCTGCTAGGAGTAAAACCCCTTTTTGTAGCTGCAGGTCTTCAGCTGAGAGTGATACCTGAACTTTGAAAGACCCAAAAGGAAAGAAATAATATGAAATATAGATCACACCAGGTGTCAGCTGCAGTTTACTCTTCTTAACTGGGAATAGGTCTTGAATTTATATATCTCATTGTGGAGTGAGTAAGCTATATCAGGGCACAGGAAGCATTGCTGGGGACATCTCTGTGCTTGAATTGGTCCGCATGACAACTCTAGAAAAGCTTGTGGATCCAAAGGGAAACCAGAAGTCTAGATGCTACCGCTGTCTGAACGGCAGACTTAAAATTTTGGGAAATTAATGTTTGTATTTCTCAGCCTAGTATACTTTATATGCATGACTTGATTTGGAAAGCAGAATTAATAATGTATTTATACTTAAATGGGACTTAAATACTTATGTCTGGAAAAGAGCAAAAATACAGGAACAGATTCTGTGCCCTTTGTGAAGTCACTGCCTCTGTGAGGTTGCATAGCATAGTGCATATGCTTGATTAAGTGACTTAGGTCTTACAAATCTACAATCTTACAAATCTGCCTTGATCGTGGGATACAGAAATGGGTGAATGTGATAATCAAGTACCAGCACTGTGCAGGCATGTGGAACTGAAACATCCATAAAATCCAGGAGATTTTAAGTGACCAAAGGTGCTATAGCAACATTTCCAGTCAACAAAACTCTATAGGAGAACACAGATTTAACAGTGCACTCAGATAGATACAGATTAATTTCTGTGGTCCAGATCAAAGATCTTCACTTTCCAGACTCTAGGATAACTTCCTCACCATTTTTTTTTTGTTTGTTTGTTTGTTTTTTGGTTTTGGTGGTGTTTTTTTTGTTTCTTTGGTTGGTTGGTTGGTTGGTTTGGTTTGGTTTGGTTTTTTTTGGTTTTTGTTTTTTTTTTTTTTTTGGTAGTCTTTCCATCTTCAGTATTGTGCTAGGTATAGCAATTATGCTTAACATTTTATCTTACATCAATGCTTTTTACAAAACAATTTATCTATAACTTCATGGTTTAATTCTGGTTCTCTTTTTAGCTTCTTGTATTTGTAGACATATTCAATATCAGTATTTCTGCTACAAATGTAGCTACTACTCGTCTATTGACTGAAATGTAAAGATGGAAAGGATCTCAGAAGTCACCTGGTCGATTTTCAGCATCAGAACAAAGATCACATAAAATCATCCTTGTTTGTCTATTTTTTCCACTGCCTTATTATTGTATGATCTTGTTTCTTGTTTTTTATAGGGAGAATTTTTAAGTCACAGAAAGCTAATAGCATTACCCATTTTTTTGAAGGATGAGGCTTTCTTAACTGCAGAAGGAAAGGAGTAAATAAGGTGCAAATGGCTCTTTATAGGTCTGAAATATTTGCCTTATATTAATGTCTGAAATCCAGTAGTCTTTGTCCTGACAAGTGTCCCTTTGTACAACTGAACAGCATAACCCTGTATTTTCAAATCTTTTTATCTGCTTTTATCTTAGGAGCACATGCTAAGAGTGTCTTTCAGCATGACAAGGAAAATAAGTTTCTTCTCTTAGTATTTTCTAACGTGTTGCAAGAAGTAAGTTACAAAGAAAATTAAAATCTGTCTATTGAGGTAAAAAAAAAAATTCTGTAGTTCTCAACTGCCAATTCTGACACACAGTAAAATTATGGAAAAACATGATTCTTTGTGCTTTCTTGAGCTATTGCTACAGTGAATCAAATCAACAGTGAAAACATCAGTTCAACAAGCAAACCAGAATGAAAGTCATGATCTTGCTATCACCCATAACTGAATCTTTCTCCTACGTTGATTTAATGACACTTTAAATTTTCAATAAGTTTCTACAAATTTGTGTCAGACTTGTAAGATGTTTGCTGATCTTAAAGGAAGTTTGACGCTTTTCTTTTTATTTTAAGAATAATTTGTGGACTGCTTTACAGCTTCAAAAAAGGAATTACATGAAAGCATACAATTATTATAAAATGACCCCTCCAGCTATTCGTGAAAAGAAGAAGGAAAACAGAAGTTTTCCTACTGGAAAGGGAAAGACTTTATTTAAAGTATTTCGCACCTGTTATTTGCCAGATATCCATAGCTTATCACAGATGGTGAGGCACTGGAACAGGTTTTGCCCATAGAAGCTGTGGCTACTTAATCCCTGGAAGTGTTCAAGGGCAGTTTGGAGATGAGACTTTGAGCAACTTTGTTGTCCTTGTTTAGGAATGGTATTCTCCAATTTAGTGAATCCATGCACTGCTTGCTTGCTCCCAGGCTCCCCCTGCCTCTGCCCTGCTTCAGGCTGGAGAGAAGAGTTGGAGGCTCAGAAGGCAAGGATCATGGGTTGAGATAAGAGCAATGTACTGGAAAGAGCAATGAGATAAGGAAACAAACAGTACAACAACATCACTAATGACAGCGGGTACAAGAAAGAGGTGAATGATTCACACAGAAACACCACCCAACTGCTCCTTCCACCACACTACACTGACCCAGAACAAACCCCTTCTCCCCAGAAGAGTTCCTTCCCCCAGCCCCCAAAAATGATGTGAGGTAGTATAGAATAACCTCTGGCTCCCAGCCATGGCCACTGCAAAAATCAACCCTGTCCTGGCTGGTACCAGGACATTGGTCGAGTGGAAAATGTCCCACAGCGGGAGGTGTGGAACTAGATTGTCCCTTCCAATACAAAGTGTTATAAAATTCTGTGATTATCACTAAAGATAAATAAATGAATAATTAAAAAAAAAAAACCAGCATCCCAGGTTTGGGAAGGTAATTTCCATTAATTGCCTCATTTTAAAAGAAAAAACCTTCACTGAAGTTCATATTGTCTCATTAGTGTTACGTGAATAAACAATTATTTTGCATTCTACATCAGACCAAATCACAACTTGCCCATTTGTTCTTCCGCCTGAGCAGCTGGAAAATGGACTGTACATTTTATTCTTCTGTTGAACTGGTTATTGTTGCAGCATGGCAACAGGAAAGGATTTGCTAAAATTACCTCCTCTATTATTTAATTGATTACATTTTGGAGCATCAAAAGGGGTTGAAAATAAGAACTAGCAATTAGCAAAATACAAGTGTGACTGTGCAGAAAATGTGACTAATCCAACCTTGCTTACATCTTTATAGCAGCTGTGGTGTTAAGTGTTGTGCTGTGATGAATGAGGTGAGATATCTAAATATGGCTAACCAAACACAGAGCCAGGACATGAGGTATGATTTCATAGAAAGCAATTTCAGTTGGATGACTGAGAACGATGTTCACGAGATTGTCAGAATTAGTAGAACCAACAGTCCCTGAATGTAATGGCATATATATCCATTCAAGGATTTTGCTGTTTGGAAGTGCTTGCAGTGAGGTACAGTCTCGCCAGGACTATAAGGGCATGTAATTGAGGAGTGTTTATTGGCATAATGTGACAAACAGAATTTTGAATGAGTTTTCAGTCCCATGTAAAACTGAACAGAACAACCAATCTTTGCACAAGGTATGGATTTTCGTCCAAGTACCATTTTCATCTGTTTAATATTTTATTCCTATGCATGTCCAGAAATGAAATTAATAGTTTTTCTGTGTTCTTTTAACCTACACAGCATAGTTGCAATTATATGGTGGGATTTACCTGTGATCCTTTAAGGAAAATAAACCTTACCTTTGTTCATATAGCACTAATCAACAAATGAAAATCAAAAAAGACATAATAATTATTATATAATTAATATAAGTATATACACTGAACATACCTATGAAATGTCATTCTGTAAAAAGGCATTTAAAACACATACTAACCTTTTTTAAACAAGTTGTTGGTATGCAATGCGGTTCATTATCGACAACAGAAAGTGTTGTATATTCATGCTATATAAATCACATTTGAGAAAAAAATCTCAAATGATAGTTAACTAATGAGACCTACATAAGGAATCCAGAAACAACTAAGTAAGTACTTGAATATGAAAATTAGGTGTTCCTGAACAAAGGGGTAGACAAGCCCTTGGCTGAGGGAAATGTGCAAAATTTCCTCAACAAAATAATCACATTGCATTGTCTTGTCACTTTGTATGAATTTTTACCTATCCTTACAGTAGATGGCTGAAAATGAAGCATGTAACATTATTATATGTAACCCTTGTGTAGACCATGGAGAGAGATGATTGTGCTTGGGTAAGGATTAATGAGTACCTGAAGGTGCCTGTCCTGTCTCTGTTGACTGACATGACATGCTTAAAGGCACAAGCTGGAATTAGATACCTTATATGCAGAAAAAGACAAAATTAATTCCTTATTCACCCCATATAAAAGGCCAGAAATAATAATATAGCATGCAGATCTGTACATGGTATATCATTTTTGAAGTGGAGAAAGTGAAGAAAAATTTTTCAAAAAATATTTATATTATGGATAGCTTAGGTGTTTATAGACAGTAGCGTGTAGATGCACATTAAAAAATGCTCACACATGACAGTGTGTGCTATGAACATCTTAAAGAAAATGCAAATATCCATGCAATACCCTAAGTATTTCGTTTCACTTGAAGGGTTTCCTTACCCATACTACCGGTTCTTTCAAGGGGTTTCAGCTATTGCACTTCATTTTGATTCATATATGGTTTTAAACCAAATTATGCTGTTTGATGGTGAGTTGATCATAAGAAAACACAGACTGTTTTAGAGATGCCTGTGAATTTACATTCATTTATTTGCAGTTTTTTCTCAAACTCTTATATTACACAGAATCATAGAACCATTGAAGTTTTAGGGGTACCTTGACACTGTCTAGTGCAACACCATACCTCAAGCAGCTACGGCAGGCTGCCCAGCACCATGGTCAGTTTGTTTTTGATTATCTAAGGACACATACTCCGCAACCTCTCTGGGCATCTTGGCCCAGTGTTTGAGCACCCCCACAGTAAGAAAGCTTTTTCTTGTATGCAGCTGGAGCTTCTTGTATGGTAATTTGGGCCCATTGCCTCTTGCCCCACCACTGGGGCTGTCTGTCTCCCTCTGCATCGGTGCCTCCTATCAGATATCTATACACGTGGACATGATCCCCCTGAGCATCTTCTTTCAAGGCTGAACAGCCACAGTTCTCTCAGCCTTCCCTCATGGGAGAGGTTTTCCACCCCTCAATGATCTTCACGGGCCGTTGCTGGACTCACTTCATGTCTTTGTTGTACTGCTGAGCCCAGAACAGGATCACAGTTAGAACCATCAAAGGAGCTTAGTGTGTTTCCTGCAAGATACACAGAGCTGAACACTAACATAAAAATATTAAATACAGATCAGATTTAGAAATACTAAATGCCAGGCTTCTATGTGAAGGTATGAATATCCAAGAAGAAAGTGATTTTTGCACCAAAAAGCTATTTTTGTATTGCAAAATTAGTGTATTCTACCAAACAGGGTGTCCCTTCCTCTACGTCAGTCTAATTCACAATAGTTATATAAATAAGCATATGTCTTTTATAAAGTCTTTTCATTACTTAAGGAAAAAAAAGTGAGGACAAAGTATTTTTGTTGAAAACCGTTCATACATACACATGTGACAGGTCAGAAATACGCTGCATTATGACTTTCAGAGTGATTCAGTTTTTGCCATAGCTTGTTGCACCAAGTCTACTGATTGTTTTTGTGCATTATTCTTCAGGCTGTTAATTTCTGGTATGTCCTTGTGATGAATGATGAACACACGGAGACGCGCTATCTGCTTTACTTCCTTTTGAGTTGGGGACTTCCAGCTTTTGTTGTGATCCTTCTTCTAATTATCCTGAGAGGAATCTACCATCACAGCACAGCACAGATTTATGGCCTTGTCTACGGTGATCTGTAAGTGTTTCCTTAAAAAAGCATGAACTAGGTTTGTACTTAATTTTATGCCATGTAGAGAAGGGGGTATGCCCACAGTCAAGTGCAGAAATGGACAGGGGGATTCCTCATTTGGTGGAGATGAGGCAAGTATGTCACCCATATGCAATACAGCACTTTCTGTGGAGTTGGGCTTTGCTACAGTTTCTCTATTCTGGCAGAGCTGTCTCAAGCGTGTCTGCTCAGTGACTAAATAATTCCTTTTGTTCTGAGAATGTGCAATTCCAGACTAAAGGACAGAAACATCTTCTGCTGCAGAATGAGCAAAAGAGAATGGTTTTCTTCCATTTAATTTCTGTCATAACAAACCTCAACACCAAATCAAGCCTTAACCCCTGCACCATCTCTTATGTTATTAAATATGTTCTTTGCTAGAAAGTATTACTACATTATCATGTCAAATATTTTTCTTGAACTGTTTCTCTTGTAATAATGAATGTTATATTGCAAATTGTTCCAAATTTGAGAATTGATGTGTTGTTGACAATTATCACAGCCCTTTCAAAGCCATATATAAGCACAGAAAACTGCCCTAATTATGTATATCTTCATAGAACCAGACGCGTTTATGTGGAGGTAGATAAATAGATAAATATTTTTGCTCTTTCCTACTTTTTTTTACTCTGGCTCCTTTTCTGGCAAACTTAATCTGTGATGATATCTCTTCTAGGAATGGGGCTAATATGTTTACTGACTTTGTATCACAGTTACATGCTTTATGTGCAGAAAAGACTAAACATACCTCTTCTTTTTAAAAGAAATGAATGTAGAAATTCTTTTTATGAAAACGTCATACGAGGTTGCTTTCAGGGTAGACCCACAGCAGGAGAATATTCATCTGTCTTTAATAAAAGAGGAGGATACAGTGTGCATCACTCCATTACAAGAGAACAACATTTAGTTTTGGGGTTTTTTGTCACGCAGGGAACTCCTGTGAGAAGTAGATACTTGAATTTAATACTGATGTTTAAGTATACGCATGTATACACACACACACACGTGGTCTTATAGATATTATTTGTATATACATATCTGTGTGTGAATCTGTACTGTGTGTGGCAAGCAGGGATACCTGATTTTGATGTAAATGAGTTACACTGAGTACCACAAGTTGTCTGACCATGTCAACTAAGTTTAGTCCCACATTTATAGGCACCAACTCAACTCGGAAATATAACTGAGATCCACAAAAGCAGATGATTGCTGATGTTCATGTTGTATCAGGGGGTGCTCCATAGCTGTATACCATCCCATACACATCAGTACTTCTTCACAGAACATGTCTTTTTCTTCATGGTAAAATGCTTCTTTGTGCATAGTAAACACAAGGAATGTGTGTAACATAATCAAGTTCTCCAACTGTAGTCAAACTGTGGATTGATGGTATCATTATGCAGTGAAACACAGCTTTGCAGTTTTTTCTTTTGATATCCATGTCTCATTCTTTGTAAAACAAGTGAAAGCCTTACATTCTGATAAAATTATTAAGCAGAGGAAAATTACTCAGTCCAACCCATTGCCCAAATTAAATATAATTTTTTTCCAGCATTCTATTACTATTTCTATGGGAAAATGCCAGAAACCAGCCCAAGATTAGTAAATGTCCATCTCAATCAATGTGGACACTGTAAGAGATATCTACAAGGATTTTCATAAATAGCATCAATCCTAGTCCCTGATTTGAAGAGCACTTTAAGACTTGTTCTTAATTATACAAGAGGATTTTCAAAGACAGAATGTAGAAAAGGGGAGAGATTGAACTACAGCACTTGGTTTGTTTTCTCCAAACCAGAATGCACTAGTGGAAAAAGTGACAAGGAGATTTCCAAATCCAAACTCATTACATACTGACTCAGAATCAGCCTCAGAAATGGTTTAAGAACAATAGTGTGCTGGTAAGAGCTCCTTCCATGTGAGATCTGGAAGACTGATTAAAGTAATAAAAGCAGTGCAGCCTATCTTAACCCTCTCTTAAGTGATCACTTCTTCATGCAACCTGTTTTGCATTACTGTGGTATCTGACCAACTGTTTTGATCTTAACAAGTATGCCATGGGCACAAATAATTGTCAACAGTATAGCAGTGCTGAGGGAAGTTCAATTTATACTTGCACTGAACAAAAAATGAGTTCAGCTGTGTTGGATTTTATGCTTCAAAGTATTAGAATAGAGTTTTCCTCCATATATGACAAATTCTAAACAAAAATGCATGTATTTTATACTGTGACTCCCATGCCATAGTATGAACAAGTAGCATACTTTTGATTACTTTCATAATTGGCAGTATTTACGTATGGTATGAACAGTTCTCTCTTTGGCATTATGTGGGGTTTTTTATACTGGTAAATTTGTCTGTATAAATGCCACCAAGCAGCACATTTTTTAAGGTTCTAGTCCAATCATAAGTGAAAGAACTAACTGACACAGAAGAGCTCTTTCACTCCTCCCTTTGCTAATTCCTCCATTGCTCAGCTGCAAAGGTGAAAGTCTCTTTGAATAAGACTAGAAAAGATGCTGATTCTAGATCATTTTATGGTAATACAGGGTTTTTTATAACATCTATTGGAGTTCTGGGCAATCTCTTGGGTACAAGTCCAGTGAGTGTAGCGTAATTAACCTTTAAACTCGTGTTTGTGAACAAAAGCTGATACTTGTCATTAAATAATTCTGGCTTCTGATCTCAGAAATAGATGAGTTAAGGCAAAGCTTGCAAATGTGGTTCACCAGCTTCAAACAGTATTGAAATTTTCAGGGCTACATGAGAAACTAGAAAACTACTTTACTGTCAAAGATTTCTATTTTAACTCTTTTACTTGCATCTTTGTTCTGTAAGTGTTAGAGAGTTACAAGTGACCAGGATGGAACTGGAGAGAGCTAGATTTTGTGTAATTATTCAGACTTCTCTTTCTTCTCACCTCTCCATTACGCTATACATCTCTTTGTCAATATCTACAGTTTGAATTTGCCTCCTTATGTTTTTCACCATATTAGGTGAACTGTGTCTTTGCGCTTTAAGAGATCTATTAGAAAAAAACCCACCACTCTATTTAACCGTTTTGCTAAGATAAACTTTTCAGAACTTTAACTGAAAGATTTTCAGAAATGAGGTCTAGCTGTATATACCAAGAATGCAGCAAATGCTGAACTCTCTGGAGTTCGGGAAGTACAGTAAGCTTTGGAATTTGATTTTAAGGTGAACTTTTGTCTTGCTGTAAACTCATCTATTCATAACTTTTTCTTTATTTAATAAAAACTTTCTTCTGAAAGGTGACCTTGATCTTTTAACTACTTGAGTATTTTAAATCTCTTACCCACGGCAGCATGTTTTTTATAAGCTCAGGAACTACTTTTGTTTCTGCTTTGAGTCTGACTAGACCTTCTTGAAACCAAATTCCTGTAAGAAGGCCAAAGGACTTTATTTATTAGAGTATAAGCTAAAACACCTTTGAAAATGAGAAAACTGGAAGTGATTACACTTGACAGAATAAAAATTTAAACGTTTATAAGCAAATATCTCCCTATCTACTGTATCTTTGCAAATGCTGTATTTCAAGCATGACTTTTGTCATGCTGTATCCTACCTTTTTTTTTAATTGCATCCAACTCTATAATTTCCTCTAGTTCCCAGAAAGTAGGGGGGTTTTGTTTAAGTTCTCTAAGGGATGTGTCAGCTCAGTCCTGTTCAATATCTTTATTGACAGTCTGGATGAGGGGATTGAGTCTACTGTTAGGAAATTCGTGAATGACACTAAGTTGCATGGAAGTGTTCATATTCTGGAGGGAAGGAAGGCTTTGCAGAGGAGCCTGGACAGGCTGGGTTGATTGGCCAACACCAACAAGACCAAGTGCCGAGTTCAACAAGACTAAGTGCTGGGTCCTACACTTTGACCGCAACAACCCCATGCAGAGTTACAGGCTGGCAACAGAGTGGCTGGAAAGTGGCCCAGCAGAAAAGGGCCTGGGGGTGCTGGTTGTCAGCAGCTGAATATGAGCAAGCTGTGCCCAGGTGGCCTGGGTCAGAAATATGTGGCCAGCAGGACCAGGGCAGTGACTGTCCCCCCCATACTGGGCACTGGTGAGGCCACACCTCAAGTGCTGGGTTCAGTTTTGGACCCCTCAATTTAGGAAGGACATTGAGGTGCTTGAATGTGTCCAGAGAAGGGCAGTGGAGTTGATGAAGTGTCTGGAGCACAAGTCTTGTGAGGAGAGACTGAACCTGGAGAGGAAGAGGCTCAGGGGAGACCTTATCACTCTCTACAGCTCCCTGAAAGGAGGGTGTAGCCAGGTGGGAATCAGCCTCTTCTCCCAGACAACCAGTGACAGGATGAGAGGACCTAGCCTTAAGCTGCATCAGGGGACATTCTTCACCAAAAGAGTGACTAGATATTGGAATGGTCTGTCCAGGGAGGTAGTGAAGTCACCTGGAGGTGTTTAAGGAAAGGCTGGGTGTCACACTTAGTGCCATGGTCTAGTTGATATAGTGTTTGGTCATAGGTTGGACTCCATGATCTCAGAGTTCCTTTCCAACCTAATTAATTCTGTGATTCTGTATGAGGCTTGGCTTTCTTTCACTTGCTCTTTTCCCTCTGTTAACTTCCTCCAGTTTCTAGAGGTGTCTCTCTTTTAGCATGATCCTTTATTTGCCCAAGGGAGGGGATGATCTTCCTTCTCAGGAGAATCCCTGTTATACATTAATTTTCCTCTTTAAAATCCCATGTAGTAAACAGAATACTGAAGAAGATGTGTGCCTTTACAATACTTTAAATTCATAGAATTTCCATGTATTTGGTTTCAGGGATAGATTCAGATTCACATTTTCTCACAGCACAAAAAGGTTGAACCAAGTGTTCTCAAATATCTTCTTTGTATCATTGTCGTTAAGATATTGATGAGAAATAGTGAAAAAGATTTTCCAGTGACATTCTTTTCTAGAAACAAACCGAATACTTCTATGTCCTCTACAGTCTGGGTCAAAGCAGAGTTTTATTGCAGGAAAATCCCTGGATCTCTGACTATGGAGCCACAACCAGGGGGTAGGGAAACAAAGCTAAAGAAAGATGGAAACTATGAACTTTTTGCTGTGATTAAGTTACAGCTCTTCTTGTTGCTCACACTGCAGTTTCTCTGAATCTTATGCATAGGGAAGTCTCAAGAAACAAATTAGTCTAGGAACCTGTCATGGTTTTAAGCCCATCTGGACATGAAACACTATGCTCCACTTCCTCCTCTCTTCTTCCTCTCCTCTTCTTCCTCTCCTCTTCCAGCTGAATGGGGAGGAGAATCAAAGTAAAACTTGTATATTGAGATTAAAAAATTTTTAATAATTGAAAATAAGCTACAATAATAATTGAAAATAATAATATTCATAATCTTAATAATTATAATCATAATAATTTTTTAAAATTATTTTTTAAAGTGATGCAAAATGCAGTTTTTCTCCACCTGCTGGTTGATGCCAAAAACTCCTTCCTGAACACAGATCGACTGTGCTTACTATTTTATATACTGGACATGAAGTTCTGGGGTCTGGAAATACCCTTTTAGTAAGTTCAGGTCACCTGTCCCAGCCATGCTCCCTCCCGGTTTATTTTGATCTTCTCACTGACAGAGCACAAGACAAGGCAGAAAAAGTCCTTGACTTAGGATGGATATGACTTAGCAAGACCCCAAAACATTAGTGTCTTATAAACACCATTCTCATTCCAAATCCAAAACACAGCGCTTGCACCATCTACTGAGAAGAAATTAATTCTACCCTTGCTGAAACCAGGGCAGAGCCATTGCCAACATTATCGGGATAAGAAACTCCATAGAAAATGTGTTTCAGTACCAGGCACTTTGAAATGAGTCACAGGCACTTTGTGCCATGGTTTGTCTCTAATTGAATGTCTGTCAGTCTGGTGCACTGACCCTTAACCCAGTCAGAAGAATATACTGGGCGCTGCTTTGGGTCTCACCCAGTTGTATGACTGTCTCAGTGTTGGCACTCATCCCAGGAACAGATCCCTGGCTTACTAGCTGTTCCCTAAAATGGAGATCTGCTTTCTTTAAACCAGGGACCAGTAACAAGAATATTTTAGCTTGAGTGAGCTAATTTCTGTCCAAGCATTTGGATTAAGTTTCATGTCTCCTTTTCCCCATTACTTCAAAAGTGCTGAATTTAGTCATGAACGTTTGAATCGCCAGACCTTTACAGGCAGGAATAGGTAAGAAAATAGCTAAGAATTGCTAGAAAAAGCATTCAGGGATTTTAACTGAACCATTAAGACATACTAAGAGGAAGAGGTTCGTATGACAAATCTATGAGGAATTCCCATGCTCTAATGCCTGGTTTTATATTTTGCATGGACTTGGAAGTGTCTCCCTGCATGGCCCTCTCTCCAGCTTCTTTTTCCTATTCCAGTTTTTCCACCTCCTTTTTCCTTGGTTCACTGGCACATCATGTAGGATTTCAAAACTTTTGCAAGTTACTTTTGCTAGACCTCAGTGCAGAATGATGCTTGACTATCTGTATGCAATGCCAAATGCTTCATGAACCACTCAGCTGAAGCTGGGGGGTTAAAAGTCTGCAGTTTTCACTACTGATTTCTCACCATTTGCTGCTTTGTCCTTTTCTGTATAGTAAATTAAACCATCCTGAGCTCAATGTTACCGTAGGAGAAATGTTTCTGATGAACCAGAGCTACTTCAGTTGTGTTGACGCAGCACCACGCTACAGGCATTCTTATACGTATGTATACATACACGCATATACACACATATACATACACATACATATACATATATGCACACATATTTATATAGGGAAAAAGCTAAACAATAAGTTAATTAAGTACAAAAATTGGTGGTTGTATTCTGTACTTGTGCTTTCTTTTCTAAACTTTTCCTTTATTTCCAAAGACGCTGCCTGATGTGCTACCAACGGCTAAGGATTATTTAAAAATACCTCACTTCTAAATATGATGGCTTTAATTAACTTTCATTTATCCCTCATTACCAATGTAAGTTTTCAGTGGGGGGGAAATTGTTGGGGACAGTGGCAGGGGACTGAGTGTTTTTCATATCTTGGCAAATATTTATTGTTAATGTTAAGCAAATGTTAAGCACATCAGAAACAGGCATAATCACTCTACTGTGCTTTTAAAGCATTAAAATAAAGAAAGATAAATTCTGGCTGCTTTGACTGATGGAATTTTGAAACATGAGTACAGAAAAATATTTGTTATTGTAAAATTTCCAATCATTATGGGATGGTTAATTTCTCACAAATCATAGTATCATGCTATCATGGTAAAGGGTTGAAAAGGTAGGTTGTTATGGGTGAAAGTTGCACCCAGTAATGTCCGTGGGGCCTGATCCTTCAAACAGGTTCAGATGAAGGGATTTTTGTGCCCAAACAGAACTCCAGGATCTTTTCTGAAGCCTGTGTAGTATTATGAAAGGAGTATCAAAAAACATCTGCAGGATGAAGGCCTGCATCCCTGTCATTGACAGCTGTTAAAAGCTTCTTATTTCCTTTCAGGTTGTACAAGTAATTAACAATTTCATACCTCTTACTTTGACACCTTTAATCAGTAAAATACAGCCTGCTGCTACTAAACCAACTTGTTCTCAGTTCATCTGTTTTCCAACAGTTTAGAAAAACCTTCTTCTGATATGCCAGAATAAATTAGGAAATACTAAGATAAGCAATAATGAGATCAATACCAGCATCTGGTTCTGACTGCTCCAGTAACAAACTGTGTCCATATATACCTTCTTGTATTTGATCTTCCTAAAAAAAGAGACAAAAAGAAATAGTAGGTTTTTTGTTTGGCTGGGGGAGGGTTGGTTTTGTTTTGTCCTTTTAATTTCACCACAGGGCTGTTCTGCAATCAGTCAATTTTGTGCTCAGATTTTTGTTCTGTGAAATACATTTTAGTGTATTTAGTGCATAGAGCCATACTTTGGAAGGCAGAATCTTTTCTGTCCAATGTAAAAGCCCCAGTAAATAAAGGTGTATCTCACTGAACTGTACTAAGATAATTTGAGTAAAAGGAATGCAGCTTTAGGAAACTGATTTGTGTTATTAGTGTTGCATTTAATTGTCAGTATGGCTTAGAGAAAAACAGTACATCCAAGAAAATCTTTTGCAGATGTTATTCTTCTTGCCAAAGGGCAGGACTGTGAACATGAGCCTAATTTATGTTTGACAGTTTGCACATGGAAGCATCTTCTTTTTCAGCTAGATTTGGATTAAGTCCTTGGTTTAGAAAATGCATAGGAAAAGTAAGGTAATGAAGAATGTCTGCCTTAAAAAATGGTACAAGGGAGACTTTCTTTTTTGCCTTTGGGAAACTGTAACAAGTATTAAATAGTAAAAAACAAAACAAAAAAAAATTAGCCATAACAGTAGATTTTAGTTTCCAAACATATGAGGAGGAAGCCTTGGATTTAAACAGAAGCAAGATAATTAACTGAAATCAGACACACAACTCCTTACGTAATTTTAAAATTGCAGTGTTAGCAAGAACCTTGCTCTAAGAGATTTCAAGCAGGTTTCTGTCACTTAGTTTCCTGGTCAAATGCTGAAGGCTGCAAGTCTTCTGGGACTTCTGGAATGAGCTGCCTGGAAACTCCAGAGCTTCCAGTGTCTTAAAAGTCTAACTGTATTACTGCAGTGCTTATGCTGTGTCCTTGCTGCTTCTTCTTTGGTAATTGTGTTTCCTTAGTATTAACTTTCACAGTAGGAAGAAAAAAAGAAGAAAGCAAAGACAAAAATAAAGAAAAAGCAAAAGGTTAAAAAACTAGGTATAAAATTGTTCAGAGAAATTTCCAGAGGATCACATAATGAGAAGACTGAAATATAGTAAGCCGTGTTCTAAAACAACAGCAGATGACATTTTGGGTTCTCATTATAGAAAAGCATTGTTTAGACATTTTCATTTTCCCCTTTTTCCAACTGTTTAGCTCTACAATAACAGCAATAGGAGAGAGCAGCAAGGAAATTGGTTTTTTGTTTTATTATGCAATAGGTCTGGTATATTGACAAGACTGTTGCCCGCACTGACTCAAACTGAATCTTCTGAAGCTTCTGTTCATTGCTGTTCCAAAACAGCATCTTGGCATTTCTTCATCCTTTGTTCATGGTGGACTGCATTTTCCCTTGTGTTTGCTGTTGTTGGTATTTACTCTGTGGGTACCTCCATTAAAGAGTATGGTGCTACTCATAATAAATTTTGACATGTCAGTAAAGATGATAGGACCAAATTTCTAGCAGTAATTCCCATGGATGTAGATGTGACTTTCAAAAAATTATTGGGACAAAATGTAAACAAGAATGGGCAAGCCTTGACTTAATTTCTGGCACTTGCAATTCTGCTGTTTCTGAGCTTACATTTCTTAACCAGAACAGTCTAACTGTATTTTCATTACCTTTTTCACCTCCTTCTCTTCTTTCCCTCATTCTTTTTTCTCTTTCTTTTGCCTCTTTCTTTTGCTGCATAGACAAAAGAAATGAAAAGAAAACTAAATAATGCCGAAGGGTTGATGCCACATTATCACTCTATAAAATCTGGGAGAACCATTATTAAACATTCTGCATTTCACTTGAAACTTACATGCAAAATATAAGGAAAATAATTATTTTCCTGATGTGGAAATATATATGAAATCAAACATACAAACCTGTCTCTGAGTTAATCTGCATGAGGTTTAAACTAATTTAAATTCATCAAACACAAGGGCAGCTTTCATTTTCCTTAATACCAAACAACCTCCACAGCAATTGAATGGACATTAAGAGATTTCTTGGGTTGTTCATTTTGCCATCATCCTGGTGAGGTGACTGAGGCCAAGTGCAGCACTGAATCAAAACAATGAGTCTATGTTCAGCTTGGGGCAGTAGTATTTGATTACAGGCATTTCAAAATGTACTTGTACAAGGGTGTGACTTGTTTCACAGCTGCACAGGATTCTTTGGGGCAGCTTTTATGAGTCCTCTGAGATTTGCTTAACTGGACCCATGAGCAGATGGTGTTCAGTGTTCCAGAGAAAATCCCCGTTTCCTTTTGAGGAAAAGTAATTAAACAAAAGTAAAAGTAACATCATGTCAGAATTCTTTAAATGCAGCTACAGGGAAAGCACTCATCTTTTCATTTTCTATTTCAAAATAATTCCTTAGGTATATATGACCTTTCTCAATCAACTGTTTTGCTGAAATTATAGGGTGATTTTTTTTCTGCTGATTTGAGTTCTTACACACTCTCTCTTAGGTAAATAGTGCAAATTGAACTAGAAATTTTCAATATCTTCACACCAGAATTTGTGTGGTTCTTACCATGGATCAAGATGGATAACATGGGAAGCAGCTGGTAGAACATCACGGCTATGTGTTTATGAAAACCTTGCATATCATACAGAGAATAAGATTTTCTGTGAAGGTACACAGAAGTGAAGTTGTAGCTCCAACCAGACAGGTGTTCTGGGGCAGAGGCTATGTTTGCACATCTCTGCTCCCTCATGAAGCACATGCAGCTGCAAGAAGCAGCTTAGCTCTAAGTCTGTTCTTGCTGCACAACAACGTGGCTAACAAAGCACAGCCTTGGAAAACCCCTTTAACAGCTGGTGGAGCCAGGAGCCCTCCAACTGCAACAAGTGGGGTGCAGCCTCTGAACTCTGCAGGCTCACAGATTTAGGTGTTTGAAGCTGGTTATGAGGAAGCAAACTGGTACTTCCTCCAGGGCAGCAACCCCACAAGTTTCCACTCCATGCTGTGTACTGAGCACACTGTACTGAGAGAAGTGTCTGTTTGCAAAGCAGAGGAAAAAAGGCACTATGAAAACCCTAAACATGCATAACATTGCAAAAACCTCTGGTAACATCCAGAGATGGAGGTTCTGTTGCTGAATTGGTAAGAATTGAGACAAGGTTTTAAAAAAACCCTTGCAAATATCAGGAAGGGGTGCCTGTAGTTCGTTTATCAGCATGGACATTTATTTGTATTAGTGTTCTTTGCTTATCAGTAACAGCACCAACATGAGCTTATGGTAGAAGTTCAGTGAACACTGTATTGTTTAATTTAAAAAAATCTCTGAGAAATCTGTATAAGTGCTGATACATTTTGTTCAATTTCTAATTTATTTTACCTGACATTTTCCTAGCTTTCCTAAATCCTTGTCTGGCTGGTGGAAAACCTACTTATTTTTAGCAAATTTACTGTGTAAATTATAAAAAAGATTTTTTTTCAGGACTAGAAGCAACAGGAACTGACATTTAAATAGCTTCAGATACATATAATGTAGAGAGGAGTGTAACATTTGCAACTGTTCTGTCTGTCACCTTAAATTTCAGAGTTGCTTTATACACAATAGATCATTCTTGGGGACTGTAACTCATTAATAAAACTTAGAACTGGAAACTTTTTTCTTTATCAAATGTAGCTCCACCAGAGTACCAAGTTTTTTAAAAACTTCTGTAATCATCATGCACCTCCTAATTCCAATGCATTCATATTTTAGAATCCAATTCCTTGTGTTTTGGACCCAGTTCTCACAGCTGCCTGCAATTTTATGGAAAGAGATCAGGAAATTATTTCTCAGAAGAGCATGTACATATATAAATAGGATTTAAAAATCTTAGACTGTCTCGTTAGAAATTTCCAGTGTGTAACAAATACATTTCTAAATTTTTTTCTAATTAAAATGGAATTTGAACTATTTTATAATAGTGTACTGCAACTCTATTTAAGAAAATCAGACTTCAGTTTAAAATTTGATGCAGTCCATATAATTTGACAAACATGGGTTAAACATGCTGGTTTTTTGCAAGTCACTTAAAAAAAACGGAAGTGTCATGTATTTTCCAAAAAATGTAGGAGAGTCTGTGGCAACCATATCCTGCCAAGGCAATGTCGGTGAGATCTCAGCTGTGTCATGCCTCTTTGAAAGCTCCCGCATCACTGTTTGATTCAGTTATAAACCAGTGCTGCTTTCACCTCCCTATCAGATCATTTTTTTGGATTTACCTGATGCAAATATAAATCAGATAGTTTGTACTGTTATTATTAGCTACTGTCTTGTTGCTGAGTATACAAAAACAAAATCTATTTCCTGAGAGGAACCTCTTGCTAAAAGAAACCCTCTTGCTAAAAGAAACCCTTGCATATTGGAAAGTAATCAAAATGTAAGCCCAGACCACATTTCAGTCAGCCTCCACTGCTTGAACAACTTCTCTAACCTTCCAAGTGTAATTTAGAGTATTGTGATGCAGCTGTAGTTGTTGCTGACCAATGCAAAATCATTCTTCCCTGCTCAGTCGTGTAGAAAAATCAGCCGAGTTGGAGGTTCTAGCTCAGTGTACTCATATTGAAGCACCGAGTCATGAAAGAGGGCATATTGTGTCTCCCTGAGTCACAATACCACTGTGCTTTCCTTACGGTGTTCAATTTACTCCAAATGCCACTTTTTCTTCTAAAACTTGCCAAGGTTATTCATAATATAATAACTTAGGTTGTTTTGAATAGTGAGATGTGTGAAGTGCAGAATGCATCTGACCATTAATGCTTAGCTTCAGTACAGCTGCCATGGCCTTTTAGTCATATTTTGGTCAAGGTCCATAGCCTTCCTTCTAATGCATGTCATTATGTAACTCAAGTACATTATATTATTATGACTTTTTTTTTCTATATTGTCTGGAGTTTTTTGGCTGGGGGTGGGAAAGATCTTAGGAGGGGACATGGCCAGGACAGCTGACCCAAGCTGACCGAAGGGATATTCCACAATATATCATGTCTGCTCAAATATAAAACCTAAGAGAAAGGAGGAGGGAGGAGACACAGTTGTTGTTATGATGTTTATCTTATGGAGCAACTGCTACACATACTCAGTTCCTGCGACATGGGAAGTGACTGGACATCACCTGCTGATGGGAAGTAGACCACAAGTCTTTTCCTTTTTCTTCCATATGCAACCTTGTCCTTTGCTTTATGAATGTATTTATCTGGCCCATGAGGTTTTTTCATCTTATTTGCTGCCCCACCCCTCCTCCCTGTCTTGCTGAGGGGAGTGATACAGCAGGTTGGAAAGCACCTGGCATCCAGGCAGAGGGAATCCACCAGAAAGCTCGAAGGCCTGGAGTAGGGTTTGAGTAGCATTGACAGGATGTAGAGGATAGAAAGAGTCAAATCTTACCTAGAATCATCTGTAATGACCTCTTACAATTCTGTCTACCTCTGTCTTGGCACTGTTTTAAAAGTATCAAATTGGAGTGATGAAAAACAGAGTTAGGAATTTTGGATGGAAAGAGGATCCATGCTTGTTCATAGATCTTTAGAGTTATTCTAGTCAGTATCCCCCACCTAGTCAGATTCTTGTTTTTCCTTTTCACTTCCCCGAGTAGACATATTGCGCCAACATTGAACCAACATTTGGTTGCAAAATGTTGTTTTAAGCTATATTTTATGCAAATTCATCCATAGAAACAGAGACCTGACTGTCTAAGCACTGTCCTGGAAACTGTAATCCCTTTACTGTACTTTTTGGCTTTACACTAACATTCTCAAAAGCCTTCTAAAAATTATTTTACATCACTAAGTTTTCCTTCTGTGATGCAAATTGGAAATTTTAACCTCTTTAGCCTATTCTTAATATATGCTTAATATATAATAAGTATAAATCACAGAACAATTACTCAGTGCTACCATTTGCATGATGTTATTACTCAGAGCACATCTGAAAACAAAGGTTGCTTTCTGAAGGCTTAGGGGGGAAAAAGTAATGCTTTGGATGTCTCTGTGGCTACTGTATTGGAATGCAATCTGCCCTTTTCAAAAGAAACTAAAAAAAGAAAATCTTTGCTGATGGGTTGTTTTAGAATTCTTGTGTTTGTGTCTTACGCAAATTTTTAGAGAGAGATGATTGTCTAACCAGCAGCAGGATGCAGGACATATTAACAGTGAAAATAAAGTTTTTGATAAATGCTATTTTGGTTACTGGTTAAAGTAAACACTGCATCATTAGGCTGGAGCTGTACATGTGGTTTTCATCCTTGGACATTGGAAGGATTACATTTCTATTTTGCAGTTTGGATTGTGCAATGTTTTAGTTGATAATGGCTATAAATAGCAAAAAGGAAGTTAAAAAAATCATGCTAGACATATTCTCTGTATATGTGCAGATACATAGTTTGTCCATCCTAGGCATGTGCATAGCTTGCAGTTATTAGTAATGAAAGGAAGGAAAGGGAAGGGTAAAGGGAGGAAGGAAGAAGAGAAAGGAAAGGAGAAAAGAAAAGGATTAAAATTGAGAAAATATCTACAGTGGAAAAGAAGAAAGCTCAGCTGATCTTCATTCTAGGCTTGACTCTCTATTGCCTAGGAAATGTTTAACAGGTGTCCACCAGAAAAGAAAACCTAGAACTGAATCTCAGAGGTTTTACTGGAAAGAATGCTTCAAATAAAGAAACAAGAGCTGTCTAACATCTTTCATTGTAAGGTGTGTGCTTTAAGTATTTTTCACCAAGCATTAGTTCCTGGGCTTGAAAGCACCTTTCTAATTTTTGTTTGGTTGCTCTTCTAAGGTGCCCAATCCTGATCATTTTCAGTCTGCTAAATACAGCTAATCCCTCCAGTGACTACTCTGATAGCCATCAGCCAATTCTGGCATTGTTTAAGCCCCTCAGCTTGTGTTTTTCAGCAAGAAAAATATATTGCAACATGGAGTATTCTAATTCTGCTTTTTGCCTACTTGTAGATTGCCAGTTCCTTGCCTACTTACATTTTTCCAGTAATTGTCCCTTCCCGTTAAAGAAAAACCCACAAACCAAACAAACCAAAACATACCAGAAATTTTTTTTTCCCGTGTGTTCAGAGCAGAACAGATGTATAAGACCTCTGGTGGCCCTCATAGCTCTAGTGTGAACTTTTTTCATTCAATTTGTGGTTTTGAAATGTGCCAAAACCAGACTGTCCTGGTTTTGACTGGTGCAGATGTAATTTTCTTCACAGTAGGTGTTACACAGCACTGTGTGTTTTGTATTCAGGGTGAAAATAATGTTGCTAACACACTGATGATTTGGCTGTTGCTACACAGTCCTCACCCTAAGTCCAGGACTTTTCAGTGTCTCATTCAATGCCAGTGAGGAGCTGCACAAAAAGCTGAGAGAGAGCATGGCCAGGACAGGTGACACGAACTGACCAAAGGGATATTCCACACTCTAGAACATCATATCCGGTATACAAACTGGGGGGAGTCACCTGGAAGGGGGCAGATATTCAGGAATGGGCTGGGCATCGGTCAGTGGGTGATGTGCAGTTGTATAGTGTATTGCTTGTTTCTTCAAAGTTCTGTTACTGTCTCTCATTATTATTATTGCTGTTACTATCTTTATTATCATCATCATTGTCATCATCATCATATTCAGTATTACTATAATATTTTATTTCCATTATTAAATAGTTCTTAAGCCACAAGATTTACCTTTTCTTTCCAATTCTCTCCAGTGAGAGGGCAGGTGGGGGGAATGAGCAACTGGTACTTATCTGCTATCTAGGATTAAACCACAACACAGGCACAGCATGCCACTGTGAGATATTTGTAATGCTGATTAGAGCAGAATGTTTACCTCATATGTATAGCAGAACAGACAATTCTTTATACATCCAAGTATGACCTTTACTTCTTTGAAACAGTGGAAAATTACAACTCCTGTTCTTCTTCATGTGGTCCATAGTAATTTCCAGATTTTATTCTGAAGAAATAAAACTAGCCAATGAGTGCAGTATGTTTTACATTGCTTTTCTTGTATTGCATCCTGCTGTGTAACTTAAATAGTATCAGAGGTCTCAAGTACATTTATAAACCAAACCTGTAAACTCATGAAATATTGAAATCAAATTTGCCCCATGTAGTCTGTTGTCCAAAAAAATCTTGATATTTGTTTAGTTCTTCATGAGCTGAATGTTTTAGCATAGCTCTTTTTTTTTTTTTTTCTTTTTTTTTTTTTTTTTTTTTTGTTTTCTAACTCTGGTGCAATATTAGTATCTAGACATCTCAAATTCCCTAATATATTTAAAGACATATTGAAAAAGACTCTCAACAGACTAAGTTCTCAGGTTTTCAGAATTCTTAGATGAAATGTTTTAGGGAATTATTACTTTAAAGTGCCCTTCAAATATTTTTCAGCATCTGCCTTGGCTACAAATGTACTGGGGTATATTATTTTTATTATCTCTTATAATCCAAGCCTGTAATAAAGGAGTTTCCATTCAAATTTGCGATAGCACAAAGCTGGGGGGGAAAGTGCATTACAAAACAGATAAAATTCATTATGTTATTGGCATCTGAGATCTCTTCGAAAGAAGTAGTACAGTATTTAGTGAGAACATGTGGAAAAAATTGTATCTTGCCAAGAGTAATTAGCTTTGCAAGGAGATGAGGAATAACTGGCTCTTTACCAATTCTCCATGGAAAGATCTCATATGTACTGTGGATGATAAACTGAGAATGAGTCAACAATTTTGTGCTATGGTAATAAAGGCAGACTTGGTTTGGACCTATATATTAAGCAATTTAGTCTAAAGAACACATAAAGCCCTTCTGCTCTAACTATGTACTGAGATTAAATGCTGTCAAAGATGCTGTAATCCATAACTTAATAAATACATCAGTTCAGTGGTGTGATCAAGGATAGTGGCAAAAGTCTTAATTATAAAATATTTCCAGAAAGACTGAAATATCTAGGACTGTTCATTTAAATGAATACCATATAGGAAAATAGTAGCAATTTACAAGTATGTAAAGAAATGTAGCAAACAAGGAAAAGATCAGTTTCCCACAGCCATGTTGACTCTGATAGACATAACCTGTGTATACTGCCCAAATAAAGAGCTGAGTTTAACATTGGGCAATAGTCTCAGTAAGTTCTGTGGAGCATTGAAACACATTTATTGGAGGGGATATTGGTTCTTTATCACTAGACAGAGATTAGGCTCTAGTGATGTAGAGTATAATAGGGAGAGAAGTTTTTTTATAGAAAGCTAAGCTTTCTAGTTCCCAGCCACAGAAGAGTTTCCTTTAGTAAAAGGCTCACAAGGACAGCAAATCATTTCTGGTGGCACTTCAAAAATATTTTCAAATTCTCACTTGTTTTAAACTATCCCATATCTGTATCACAGGCCAATTCTTACTGCAATGAAAGGTAACAAGGTGGCATTTCTACTCATGCAGTTCCTATCTGTGTTGTAAAGCTCATAAAAACCTCCAAATAAATGCTAGATCACCTTCCAAGGTAGCCATGAAGCATATCAAATTGGGACACACTCTTTAATTCAGTCTTACTCAGTTTGAAAAAGTGTGAAGTCTGTTTCCAGGGTATTGTGCAAACTGTTATTGTGTATAGAAGACTGTGTGAAGTTGACTGAAGACATCAAGTCTAAACCTGTGTACCTTTGTCAGTGTGAATTTTTTATGATCTTGTAGAAATATCTAGAATCTTGCCTACTGTAGACAGAAATTTCTCTAATGTGAATGTGGCTTGAATTTCCTCAAGAGCTAATGACTACCATCTCAAATGTTACCCATGATAAGCTTAGCATACCCTTTCCATATGGTTTTCTCCACATCACTTCATAGAAGCATAAGCTTTTCTTTTTTTTAAAAAAAAAAAAAGCAAATCCAAGATCCACAAAAAAGAGACACATACAACAAAAATGTCCACGTGTTTCTTTCCCTGTCACAAAGTGTAAAAATAAAAGATAGAATTAGAATAGTTATTAGGAAGAAATTACTTTGTGTGAAGATGGTAAGGGACTGGAACATATTGCCTAGAGAAGTTGTGGATGCTCCATCCCTGGAAATGTTCAAGGTCTCAGGTTGGATGGGACTTGGAGCAAGCAGATCTCATGGAAGGTGTCCCTGCCCATGGCAATGCAGTTGGAACAAGATGAACTTTAAGATCCTTTCCAATGCAAACCATTCTAGGATTTTGTGAATCTACTGTATTATTGTTGTTTAATGTATTTATGGAAAAGGATAACTGTTACAACATAAAAGAAAGGAGAGTGGAGCTCCATAATCTGATCACATTGATTCATCAGGCTGAGGAGGCTTTGACACTGCAAAAGCCAGTATGTTTATCTCCTTGAAGGTTTTGTCCACCACTGACTTGGTCTCAAACAGTTGTTAAACCCATTGTTTTCCTGACTGCCATTTTAAAGTAAATGCATATTATTCTTGTTTTGCGGTAAAGTGTTTTGCTGTAGAGCTCAGTGTCTCAGAACACCACGTATTTGATAGATAAGGCCACTTGAAAGTTTTTGTCAAATTTAAGCTTTTATAGTTTCAAGATGCAGTTGAAAGAGATTGTCCTTGGAATTCAAGACAATGCAATAATTACATGAAACTGTTTTTACCACATCAAGCTATTTTAAATCTTTGTTGCTCAGAAGGGAACAAAGTATGTCAGTCCTTCCAGTTTTTTACAATTGATATTTCCTTAACAATGTTGCTTGTTATTTATTTTTGTTTTCCTTTTTTAATATTAATTATGTAATTGCGCTAACAGTAGTTCCAGTATACATCTTGTCAGTTGTTTCTTGTGTTTGATTTAAAAGTATTAGAGAAAAGAAAAAAAAAAAGAAGACCTTCCATATCATACGTAGCTGAAATACCTCTCTAGATTTTAAGAAGTGTGATGTTTTAAGAGATCACAGAAGGCTTTACAAGAACACTTAAAGTGTCAGATATATGTGCTTCACCCCTTTGAGAAGAAAGCAAGTCTAGCATCTGCTTTTATAGATTCAATGGGGAAAAAAGGAAAGTCAGGATAAAGCACTGATTCTGGCTGGCTGATAAATGAAGTAATTTTTATCAATGTATAGATTTAAATGTATGACTTTCTAAAATTACATCTTTTCAGGCAAAGATGTCTCTTAATTTCCCCTAGCCTTTCCATGCTTGTTGTATTTGAAAGTATCAATTTAAATTAAATGAACATCTGCAGTAGTCACCAATGAGAAAACTGTTTTATATATTAAAGGTATTTTTCATCATTCTAGGCCTGGGAAAAAAGATATGTAAATTAAATATCTTATTGATTTGTATTGAAGGAAAAATTGCTGATTAGTTTCAATATTATGTTTTTTCCAGTTGTAAAATGATTAACAAATCATTACATACTAGTATGGAATTATACCTTGGAGGAAAAGCATACTAAAGACAATTATTTCTAATTTTTTTTCTAGCCTCTTTCATATGACAGACCTTTCATAGGTACAGACATACACAGGGCTTTTGAAAATGTGCTTTATGTTCTGTTCTGTTATGTTAGAAACATTTGAGATGGAAGTAAAGTCGTGTTTATGGGAAAAGTGACATCATGCGTGAAATAGGAGACTGGGAAGATAAAAGGGGAAGTCTTGAAGATGATGAATTTCAATGAGTTTAGATAAGAGTAGTGGAAGAGAAACAACCAATGGGGATATCTTACCATCAAGGTATTATGATCTGATTATAAAAGATGCTTCTGCCCAAATTAAGGTGTAAATGAGACCATACACTGAAGTCAGTAGTACTGTAAATTTAATTTAACAGTAAATGTGAGATAGAGAGACAGAAAGAAATAGGAGGGGGGGGGGGGGGGGGAA